>NC_133326.1:426672535-426972535 GCF_042186555.1 Aquarana catesbeiana
TAGGCCCAGAGGTCGACAGTACTTGGTGTAGGTAGATTATCCCATGTGAGGCCCAGACTGTCGGGTCCAGTATGGAATATAGTTCGGGCATTTGGCTGTTGAACCATAGTAGAGTGTGGGAGTGTATCTGCCCCATGATTTGTTTTTTTAGGGTGACTTTCCATACCCTCTGGTGATGTAGTAGCATCCCCGCATTATATTGGGAGAATTTACTATTTGTTTGTTTCCCTCGAAGGATGGCTTGGAGAAGGGTATATGCCTGGTACCCGGGGCTATTGCAGACCAGGGATCTATAGCATTGTGTTTCAGTTGCATTAAAATGAAAGCTGAGATGCTAAATAGTAGTCCTGTTGGTCTGGGAGAGAGATTTCTCCCATGGATGTGGGATTTTTCAGAATATTCCAAGCTAATTTGTGTCTGCTATGACCCCATAAATAAGAGTTTAGGATGGCTTCCATTTGTTTAAAAATTTTCAGTGGGATATAGAAGGGGGCATGCCAAATCATGTATAGGATTTTAGGTAGTATTATCATTTTAATTATGTTTATTCGCCCCATCACTCCTAAGGGTAGTCTAGACCATGCTTGAGTTTTGGTTTTAAGCAGCGCAAATAACGGTTCTATATTAAGGGGGATATAGTCCCTGTGATTCCTGATGACCTCCACTCCCAAATATTTGATATTTGACACTTTGATTAGGGGTAGTGCAGGAACTATAGGGAGTGGAGGGAATATGTCTAAGGGGAGGATCTGGGATTTGTCCCAATTTATGCGTAGTCCTGAAAATCTTCCCATCATTTCAATAATTGTCAATGCAGCTTGAAGCGATGGTCCCTGGTCTGCTAGATAGAGTATGGTATCATCCGCATATAGGCCTATTTTTTCCAATGTGGGGCCCTGCCGTAAGCCTAAAATATCACGGTCTGCCCTAATGGCTATTGCTAGTGGTTCAGCTGCTAGTGCGTATAGGAGGGAGGAAAGAGGGAAGCCCTGACGTGTGCCCCTTTCAAGGGGGAAATGATCTGACCTGCATGGTAAAAACAGTGACTGAAGATGGAAACAGTGACAGCTCCAAAAAGTCCTAAATTAATTAAAAAGAACTTAAAACGTGACAGTCCATAATATAGATATGTAAAATGATTTGTGAGAACAACACCGCCAAAAATCTATGGAGGTTGCATGTAGCAAAAGGTGAACAAGTGACTCCCAGGTTCACAGGTGAGTGGATGATTGATTCCAGGATCTAACGGTAAGTCAATAATGGGAGGACCACAAGTGAACGGAAGATCTAGATTGGTGCCGGGGCCATCACCAAGAACAACAAGAGGCTTACCGGAAATAAATGACCTGAGATGACATATGTCATACAAGTCAAAAAAGGCTTGTTGACCACCTGGTCAGAACGATATAATTGGTCAGATGTCGTCAGCATACAGTGGGAAGAGGAGGTGACCTCACAGCTCTCCATTCCATTTTGCCGCTGCGGTTATTTTCTAAAACGGTAAGATCCAATGGTAACTTCCATGCAGCATGGCATCCTAGAGACCAGTTGTCCTCCAAAACCCCAGAAATCGAATTGTCTGCCTGTTTGATTGGCCCGCTGTCCTTCCCAGACCTCTTCACTGAGACAGTATTTTAAAATCCACTGGTAGTAGGGAGATAGGGCGATATGATTCGGGGTAGTGAGGGTCCTTGCCTGGTTTGGGAAGTACTATAATTTGGGCCTCTTGCATAGAGGAGGAAAGCACATCTAAGTCAAATATAGATTGATACATGGCCTTCAGCTTGGGGATAAGTATATCAGAGTAGGTTGTGTAAAAATTCTAATTGCAGTCCATCCAACCCCGGTGCTTTAGATTTAGCCAGTTGGGATATTGCCTCAGTAATATCATGGGTAGTTATGGGTGCTTCAAGTTTTTTGATGGGTTTAGACGGGGGAACTTTATGGTATGTAGATAATTTTGAATGTCCCATAGGGTATGAGTACATTGTGATTTGTACAGGTTACTATAGAATTGTTTAAATTTGGCCGCAACTTGGGGGGGGGATCCGTGACACTCATCCCATATGATTCAGTTAGGGAAACAATCACAGGTGGCCTATCATCTAGATGAGCTAGGTATGCCAATAGCTTCCTGACGCTCTCCCCCTGCTCAAAGACCCGCTGCTTACAAAAGAATATACGTTGCTTATCTTTTTCGGTATATAGTTGTGTAACCATACGGGCCTGAAGATTTTTATTTAAGTTTTCATCAGAGGGATGTGTGTTATATGTCATTTCTAACTCCTGTAGTTTACTTGCCGACAGTAGTATTATTATATGTTTAGATGACTGCTTGAGCCTATTTATTCTCATGGAGAGGATCCGACATGCATGCACTTTAAATCTTCATTGTGAATGAAGCATGGATGGGTCCTGCATCTTACCAATTCCCTTGCTATTGAGTCATGGTCTGAAAGAACCGATAGCCAGTAGGGGGTAAAGCCTCCATATTTGTGTAGGGGATGAGACTAGCAAAAATGCTGTCATCCAGCATGGGGATTGATATGACAGGGCACTGGGTGCAAAGGCCAAGCCCGTGACTTTGGGTAGCAGAGTTTTAGAGATTAGTATAAAGTCTATTCTAGACATTGTATTATGACTAGTGGAGTGGCACGTATATGCTCTGGCTGTTGGCTTTTGATGCCTCCATATATCTATCAAGGCAAACTTGGTTAATGTGCAACATAGCCGAGTCTGCAGTGGCTCTCCAGCTTGGGTCTTTGTCTGCACCGGACATTCCATTGAGGGGATCATTGTCATATTAAAATCCCCCATCCACACAGCGGGCACCGTCAGGTACTGAGCCATATATGCTAGGCCTTCTGTAACAACATCTGATCTGTATGGGGGAAGGATGTAGCAGGCCAATATTAACAGACGGGATCCCCCTATCACCGCATATAAAAATAGGTATCTGCCCTGCTGGTCTGACACCATTTAAACCAATTCAAAGGGGGTGGATTTTGCAATAAGTATAGCAACCCCCCTGGATAGGTTCGTGTACGTACTATGATATGCCCAGCCTACCCAGGGGTGCTTCAGAGCGGCCTGTAGATGACCAGTAACATGGGTTTCTACCAAAGCCATGATATCTGCTTTCTGTGCTTTTAAGAACGCAAGGGCTGCAGTGTGTTTAATTTTATCTCACACTCCCCGTACATTCCATGTCTCACACTCCCCGTACATTATATGTCATAAACTTAATTGAAGTCATGAGGCTTGTGGGCATATGGTGCATAAATAGACCAGCAGAGCATTATCAAGGTAATATTAAGAGTCCAGTACCAACACATATACATTCGAATAAAACATATTGTACTCATGTGCTTTTAAAAGTGCATTCCAAGTTAGTAACATTTGAACAATAGTGCATTTCAGCCCAACGCTCCAATCCGGAGATTGAGCATTTACCATCTCTCCCAGCTCCTCACCTCCCCAACTTGGTGGAAGCATATGGTGCCCCATAACCAATTTTTGAACATTCGTCCAGCATTTCAAACTGGCTGGAGGTATACATCTTAAATCAGTCTTTTTAATGAGAACTGTATTAAAGAACAGTATTATTAGTGAGGGGGTGATTTCTCACTGCACAGTGCGTGGTAAGGTCGTGGAAGGAGTCCAATTCTCCCTGAAGCTCCGTCTGTGTGGGTCTCTTGCTGACAGGGAAACGATTTGCTATTGGGTATACCTGTCAGAGCAGTCAATTCCGTGTCAGCAGGAAAGAGAAAAAAAAAACCCCTCCATGCGGGGACAGGAACAATCGTGTGCTTAACACAATCCCGGATCAGCAGTATAAGGCACGGGTATGATGTATTAGGGTCTCGCTCCCCCTCTCTTAGTGCATAACTTATAGCTTCTATCCCTTACAGGACCCGAAGCAATAGGGGAACAAAATGCAGGGTATATGGGGGGGGGGGAGAAAAAGCCACCTGGTAGGTATTCAAAGTAAATGTACTCACAAGGGTGACCGGTCTACCATGCTATTAAGAAGGAAGTCCCCACTGGTCGAGCCATGCCGCAGCCGCATCTGGGTCTACAAAAAACTGTACTCGGCCATCTTCTTCCACTCGGGGAACACCGCTACATGGCCGTTGCCCACCTGAATATCACCTTGTTCCCTGGTTAGTCGCAGCCTTTTGTCTCTGTCCTTAAAGCGGGGGTCCACCTATCTATCGTTTTTTTTTTTTTTTTGGAGTTCATTCACAAACTTTTCTTCTCATGATTATCTACTCACATGTTCTGTGTAATAAGTCCACCTGTGTCCGATTTCGTTGTAAAGAATAACTTATAAAATTCACTGAAGGCAGTTTCCATCTTCATTGTGGGCATTTGAAGCCCACAAGCATGTATTTCCTGGATGCGGTGAATGCTGTGCTCCCAGCATTCACTGAGATGTTGTGATGATGCTGTTGCACAATGCATGCTGGGAAGCCTGAAACTAGCTCCCAGGGGACTGTGGGAGCTAGAAACACGCCTACTCCCATGGGAGGAAAACCAGGAAGTGCTAAGAAGATTAGAAAAAAAAAGGTAATTACGGCGATTTAAATTTTTTTACACAGCATGTCAGCATCTAGGCAAGGAAGAGAATGCATAGAGATAATGTTCAAAATTTGGGTGGAACCCCGCTTTAAAATTGAGAAACTTGGCGATAAATGTTCGGGGGGGTGCCCCCGCTGGTGGGGGTTTCGCCGGTATGCGGTGTGCCCGCTCCACCGCCAACATGACAGAGAAGGCTTCTCTGCCATATTTTTTTAATCAGAAGGGTCTCCAGGTAATCGGCTGGGTCGTTACCTTCTGTTCTTTCCGGAACCCTATGAACCGGAGGTTGCAGCGTCTCCATGGTTCTCCATGTCGTCTTGATGTGGGTGCAGTTGTTGTATTTGCCTCTGCATTTCCTTCATAGTGTGTCGTAGCGGGTGCAGGATGGCTTCTGCCGTGCCAATGCGGGTTTCTGTCTCTGTGACCCTATCTAAGTTTAGACAGATCTTGGCGTAGGAGAGAGATATCTATTTTCACAGGGGCAACCCATCAGATGTCTGTAAAGTCCACTGTAGTGTTTAAACATGCAGTGGTGACTAATCATTCAGTAATCCCCCCAGGAACCTGCAGAGTGGAGCGGCATGTTTAAACACTACAGTGGACTTTACAGACACCTGATGGGTTGATGCACAAGTGCCTGCTGAATTTATTTGAAAGCATATTTTCCAGTCTTTTTGAACTACTTGTCTAATCTCCCAATGAATGTGGACTGTTAAGAGTCAGAGAGGCTTTTCTTGCCTCCTCCTTAATTATCCAGGATTTTTCAAGTTTTGCACCTTTCATCCCCCTCTTTCCCCCCGGTGAATGATATTGTAAGGTACCTGTGATAGGCAGTGTCCGAAGTGGAGCTTGTGTGCTGAGGATTAAGGCGAAAACTTAGTCAGGCAGATGAGGTTGGCAATAAGGATGAGCTCCGGTGTGTTTGCACACTCCACGTGCAGAGCCCGCCTGCGCTAATCACAGGCAGTGAGACATTTCCCGATCTCGATAGTCTATGCATGGTCGAAGACCCCCATCTTTTTTTCAACAATGAAAAAACCTGCCCCTACTGGAGAAGAAGAGGGTCGGATAAAACCTCTTTCCAAGTTGTCTTTCACATATTCCATGGATTTTTGTTCAGGCAAAGACAAGGGATAGGTCCTTCCTTTGGGAAGAGGTGCTCCAGGAATCAAATTAATTGGGCAGTCAAAAGAACGATGTGGATGTAAAACCTCTGCCTTTTGCTTGCAAAATACATCTGCAAACTCATGGTATTCACGAGGCAAGGTAGGTAGGATGGCCACAGAAGCCAACAGACAACCAGAAAGTCTTTTGGGTTGAGACAAACAGTTTAGATGACAGAACGACCCCCAAGAGGTTAGTTCTCCATCTTCCCAATCAAAAGAAGGGTTATGTTGTTGTAACTATGGGTAACCAAGGATAACGGGAAGAAGTGGAGAATCAATAAGAGACAAGACAACTTCCTCTGTGGAGTACGCCTACCTGAAGGGTGATTGACGTAGTCTCAAATTTTACAATGCCATCTCCCAAGGGTTGTCCATTCAGGGTGGTCATGTTCAGGGGTCTAGACTTTGGAACAAATGGGATGTTATTTTCTTTAGCAAAAGTGTAGTCCAAGAATATGCCAGCAGCTCCAGAATCCACAAAAGAATCCACAAAAGCCTCACAGGAGACAGGTTTAGAGGGTAAATGGATAATTGCGGGAATGGTAATCTTGGTCTTGGAGGATGTACCTGTAAGGTCTAACCCAGCTCCTCCAACACTGGTTAGACCCTGCCTTTTACTGGACAGGAAGGGCAGACAGATAACAAATGTCCTTTAAGTCCACAGTACAGGCATAGGCCCAATGCACGCCTCCTATGTTTTTCCGACTCAGTTAGGTGGAGACGGCTTACCTCCATGGGTTCCACAGGTGCCTGGGGTTCAACTGAGATTGAGGTGGTGCTTGGAAGTTAGGGGCCAAACAGTAAACTGGCCTAGGAAACTTGTGAGTTCTAAATCTCTCTTGGCACCTTTCATGATATCAGACATCCTGACGAATACACAGCTCTATGAATTTCTCAAGGTCTTTTGGGGAATCCTTATAGACTAATTCGATAATTCGAATTGATGCGATCTGTAAGACCTTTTCGGAAGGCTGCACGTATTGCCCTTGAGTTAGTCTCAGCAGCCAGGGTACGAAACTCAATAGCATATTGTGCCACAGACCTGGTACCTTGTTGTATGTCCAAAAGTTAGTACTCAGCTGCAGAAGCTCAATCTGGCTTGCCAAATACAGTCTGGAGAGAAGCCAGAAATTTGTCAGCGTCTTGCAGCACAGGATCATTGCGTTCCAGGTAAGAAGAGACCCAGGCCAGGGGCTTCCCCTTTAACCACTTCCCGCCCGCCCTATAGCGGATTGACGTCCGGGAAGTTAACAAGGAAATTACAAAAATCACTTTCGCAAATGAAGTGTTAAAAGTCCCAGGGTTGTTGCAGAAATGCAAATGGCAAACATTTAAAAAGCCTCCGCAGTCCTCAGTATCACCACCAAATTTTTCAGGAAGGGGAAGTTTGGGTGGTACAGAAGAGGTAGGTTGGATTGGAGCAGGAGTCTGGATCATTGCAGAAGTACCAGGCAAGCAAGATTGAAGCATAGTACAAAGTTCATCTAACTTGGCGTCCAGGGAAGAAAGATGCTGTTCATGAGCTCCAATCAATTGTCCCTGACGTGAAATCGCCTTAACAATCTCAGCAGGGTCCACTGCCATTTTGGCCCGTTTGTAATGTAAGGTACCTGTGATAGGTAATGTCCGAAGTGGAGCTTGTGTGCTGAAGATTCAAGCGAAAACTTAGTCAGGCAGATTAGGTTGGCAACAGAATGGTACACGATCGAAATTCAGAAAGTGGTCAGGCAGGCAAAGATCATACACGAGCTGGCGGTGAAGTACAAAATCAGCAGGCTAGAGAGTAGTCAGGAATTCAGGCAGAAGTACATATACAGTATTCAGAGGCACAAAGCTATCACAACACCCAGGGAGATAGTTCACACAAACGGGCACCGAGAGATAGGAAGTGCTGCTATTTATGGGCTGCTTTGATTGTAGATTGTCCACAGCTGGCAGCAGGTGGGGCCAGTGAGTCAAAGGTAATGCATCAAACTGAGAGAACATAGCCATAACTACAGAGCTCTTCTGTGGCACAACAAGTAAGACTGCAGCTGTGGGACCAGGAACATCCCGGTTCGAATACACCCAGGTACCTGACAGATATACTTACAGTATATCTATGTACGTTATCAGCCCTTCCTCCGTCTATTGGTATTATTGAGAGTCCACCTCCTGTTATAAATGGTGATTTACGTCTGATCATCCAGGAGATTTCCATGTGTAGACAACCGGTTATCTGTGAGTGAGACCTGTTTTCTTTCAACCAAAACCCTGTGTTTCTCGCAGAAGCAATAGCGAAACACGTTGATGCACAGGGGCTCACTAGGATCTATTCAGTGTTAATTTTTTGTCAATATGTATTGTATGCTTTTAACTCTTTTCTATATATGACCTGTCTGTTGTAATCTTGTTAATAAAATATTTGTTTTATTATACTTTTGTCCATTGCCTAAAAAGTCAGAATGAGGGCCTCTGCCCCTTTTTTCCTCTACTCTTCTGAGTTAAACATTATACGGATGTGGCCTTAGGAGTGTTGTTTCAATCATTTACATATCTATTTTAACCTTGTCTATTTTCGTGGTGAGTGTACCCTGGAGCGTTGCTATAGCGTCCAGTACCTTAGCGGTACCTGCATTATGTTGCTCCGTAGCTGGGCATGTGTCGGCACCATCTTTGGCCTGCTGGTCCTTCTCCTGATATTTCGCTAACTTATCCGTCACATCGGTGGTCCTTTTAGGTGGAGACATGTTCCCTGCTTGTTCCGGGACCCAATGTACATTGCACAGGTAGGTATGTAGGCAGGTTTGTGTGCAGGATAGCAGATAGGATAAACGGCAAGAGGAGCTCACACTATCCACGTCCTACTACATCGCTCTCCAGGCCACGCCCCATCTTTTGTTACACTTTGCATTGTTTGTTTGGGCCAAGCTGGCCCAAACAAACTATGTCCATCACTAACTGGAAGTGCGGTATAAACTGTATGTAGCTAAGGCTACATACAGCATACAATGCTGTTTTCTGGGCTCGACTCAAGACTTCTCATACCCGGAACACAGAATCTATCACAGCAGCGCTCAGCCATTCAGAGAAAGCAATGTATTCTATCAATGAATACAAAGCTTCCTCTGATTGGCTGAGTCAGAGAAGTGGGCTGATGATGTCACAATCTCTGACTCAGCCAATCAGTGGAAGCTTTGGATTAATTGATAGAATACATCACTTTCTCTGAATGGCTGAACGCTGCTGTGACAGACTTTACTGTGTTCCAGGTATAGGACTGGAAGTCTCAGCTCAAACCCAAAACACAGCGCGGTATTCTGTATGTAACCTCAACTACATACAATTTATGCTACACATGCAGTGGCCTCACTTGTTGGTGAGGGACATAGTTAGTTTGGGCCAAGCTGGCCTGAACAAACTATGTAAAATATATACAAAGATGTGTTCAGCTTTAAAACGATGCCTTCCAGCGGCATGCCGCCCATTGAGGGCACAGTGCACATCAGGGACATGCAGTCAGGGGAGGCAGGTGAGGCAGGTGAGGCAGGTGAGGCAGAGGCTCACCTGCCATGAATATAAAAAAAAAATTATGGACTTCAAGGGTCATAGCTTGGCGACCAGTGGTAGGGTAGCTGAAGTCCTAACCCACCACTAGTCAACATTTGGTGCTCCTATCATCTATGGTTCCGGAGATACAGGGCTTCTTGCGCAGCCTGTCAGAAGCTGCATACAGAGCAGCCAGTTTAAATACAAGCTGGCACACTCTGTTTGCAGCAGACTGAGAGGATGAGCTCACAGTGCCTCTCCTCATTTCTTGTCAGAGGCACTGAGCTCAATGGACAGCTTGGAGTCGTGGACCAATGGTAAAGCACCATTGGCCCAAGCTGTCCAATAATAATGCTGCCGCAGAGGCTCTCCTCTCATTACAGTGTCATAGAAGGGGGCATGTGTCTAAGGCTACTTTCACACTGGAGCGGGAGCTATATTTGAGCTATATAAAGTGGAGCTATATTTAGTGCCGCTTTACCGTCGTTATAGCGGCGCTATTCGGCCGCTAGCGGGGCGGTTTTAACCCCCACTAGCGGCTGAAAAAGGGTTATAACCACCCGCAAGGGCGCTTTGCAGGCGCTATTTTTGCACTTTAGTGCCTGCAAAGCGCCTCAGTGTGAAAGTAGCCTTAAAGACAAATGCTCCCTTCCAGCCAAGCACTCTTACCTACAAGGAAAAAACATGTGTTTATGGGTATAAGATTTACCCACAATCCCATGGTTTTCTCACACAGTTAAGAGGGAGAATGAGAATCTGCTGCTGTTGAAAAGGCACTGTTATAATCAAGCTAAATAATATACTATTATGCTATATGTTATACGATAATAATTTATTATTTACAGTATCTATGTACTGTGAAATTACAACTTTAAACTTCAGTAATTTGTCCGTTAAGCCACCTGCTTGAGTACAGTTTTTGAAAATATAGTAAAGTACATTAAAAACATATATAATAATTATTTGTATATTACATACTCATGGTAATTAACCCCTTACCACCCAGGCCAATTCTGACACTTCTCTCCTACATCATCATTTTTTTTGCTGGAAAATTACTTAGAATCTACAGACATTATATATATTGTTTTAGCAGACACCCTAGGGCAGGGGTCAGGAACCTTTTTGGCTGAGAGAGCCATGAACGCCACATATTTTAAAATGTAATTCCGTGAGAGCCATACAATATGTTTAAAACTAAATACAAGTAAATGTGTGCATTTTATGTAAGACCAACACTTTTAAAGTACAATAAATCTCTGAATTATTTTGCATAACGTTGTTATGCTGTTGCTAACCAATGATGAATAAAGTACTTCTTACCATTAATGTGACTTCTGGTGCTGCATGGTTTTGCTGATGGCTTTGTAGTCTGGTTGATATGTGGTGAGGACATCTCCCCACTGTAATATCCACATCTCCCCACTGTGATATCCACATCTCCCCCCACTGTAATATCCACATCTCCTCCCACTGTAATATCCACATCTCCCCCACTGTGATATCCACATCTCCCCCATATCTCCCCCACTGTAATATCCACATCTCCCCCACTGTAATATCCACATCTCCCCCACTGTAATATCCACATCTTCCCCATTGTAATAGCCACATCTCCCCCACTGTAATATCCACATCTCCCCCATATCTCACCCACTGTAATATCCACATCTCCCCACTGTAATATCCACATCTCCCCACTGTAATATCCACATCTCCCCCCACTGTAATATCTACATCTCCCCCCACTGTAATATCCACATCTCCCCCATATCTCCCCCACTGTAATATCCACATCTCCCCCACTGTAATATCCACATCTCCCCCCACTGTAATATCCACATCTCCCCCACTGTAATATCCACATCTCCCCCACTGAATTATCCACATCTTCCCACATATCCCCCACTGTAATATCCACATCTCCCCCCACAGTAATATCCATATCTCCCCCACATCTCCCCTAGTGTAATATCCACATCTCCCCCACTGTAATATCCACATCTCCCCACTGTAATATCCACATCTCCCCCACTGTAATATCCACATCTCCCCCCACTGTAATAGTCACATCTCCCCCACTGTAATATCCACATCTCCTCCCACTGTAATATCCACATCTCCCCCATATCTCCCCCACTGTAATATCCACATCTCCCCCACTGTAATATCCACATCTCCCCCACTGAATTATCCACATCTTCCCACATCTCCCCCACTGTAATATCCACATCTCCCTCCACTGTAATATCCACATCTCCCCCACTGTAATATCCACATCTCCCCCACTGTAATATCCACATCTCCCCCCACTGTAATATCCACATCTCCCCCACTGTAATATCCACATATCCCCCACTGTAATATCCACATCCCCCCCCACTGAAATATCCACATCTCCCCCATATCTACCCCACTGTAATATCCACATCTCCCCCACTGTAATATCCACATCTTCCCACATCTCCCCCACTGTAATATCCACATCTCCCCCCACTATAATATCCACATCTCCCCCCACTGTAATATCCACATCTCCCCCACTGTAATATCCACATCTCCCCCCACTGTAATATCCACATCTCCCCCACTGTAATATCCACATATCCCCCACTGTAATATCCACATCTCCCCCCACTGTAATATCCACATCCCCCCACTGAAATATCCACATCTCCCCCACTGTAATATCCATATCTCCCCCACTGTAATATCCACATCTTCCCACATCTCCCCCACTGTAATATCCACATCTCCCCCCACTGTAATATCCACATCTCCCCACTGTAATATTCACATCTCCCCCACTGTAATATCCACATCTCCCCCACTGTAATATCCACATCTCCCCACTGTAATATCCACATCTCCCCCCGCTGTAATATCCACATCTCCCCCCGCTGTTATATCCACATCTCCCCCCACTGTAATATCCACATCTCCCCCACTGTAATATCCACATCTCCCCCACTCCACATCTCCCCACTGTAATATCCACATCTCCCCCCACTGTAATATCCACATCTCCCCCACTGTAATATCCACATCTCCCCCCGCTGTTATATCCACATCTCCCCCCGCTGTTATATCCACATCTCCCCCAATGTAATATCCACATCTCCCCTACGATTGTCTGCTTGCTTACCACTACACAAGCAGGCAGATCCACGAGCAGTTGAGGTAGGTGATGATGACGTCAGCGCGCCGCTCACCTAGGCTGCCGCCGGGTGTACCAAGATGGCCGCCGCTCCGGAGCTAGGCCAAAGCCACAGCCTTTCCTATGGGCTCAATCCGCGGCAACTTTTTATGTTACACAGTATTTGCACAGCAATTTTTCAAAAGCTTTTTTTTTGGAAAGAAACTATTTCATGAATAAAAAAAAAAAACAAAAGTTAGCCAAATTTTTTTGTATAGTGTGAAATGATGTTACACCGAGTAAATAGATACTAACATGTCACGCTTTAAAAATGTGCACACTTGTGGAATGGCGCCAAACTTCAGTACTCAAGAAACTCGATAGGCGACGCTTTAATTTTTTTACAGATTACATGTTTAGACTTACAGAGGAGGTCTAGTTCTAGAATTATTGCTCTCGCTCTAACAATCGCGGTGTATGTAACCTGTGTGTATCTGGCTCTAATACTAGCCAATGCCTTACCAGCCACTGACCTCTCTGCACGTCCCTGGTGCACATGCACCGATGTCACCGGCTGCTACACAAGTAAATATCTAAATAGCACGTTTAGGAGATATCCACTGTACCTACAGTCAGAGCCAAGGGATGGGCACTGTACTATCATGTGTGGGGGGCGCCACAAGGATATTGGGGGGAGGGGATTTGTATTGGAAGAGGGAATTTGGGGAGTGCAAGCTGTAAGTATTGTTCTAGGAGGGGAAATTTGGGAGGGGGGGATGCTAAGAGTGGTGATTTAGGGGGATATGTTCTGGGAGGGGGGATGGGGGAAGATTTGTGCTGGGAGAGGGAAATTTGAAGTGGGGTAGACAAGCTGTATACTAGGTGGGGAAATTTTAGTGGTAGAGGATTTGTGCTAGGAGGGGTGAATGTTTTTTTTTTGGGGGGGGGCATTTGAGGGATGGGGGGACAAATATGTATTCTGGGAGGGGGATTTCATCAGAGGAGCGGATTTGTACTTGGAGGAAGGGGAATTTATTTTTAGGGGATAAGCATGCAGATTAGTGCTCAGTGTTTTTTTTGGGGGAGATTTTTGCTGAAACATAATGCTCATACATCTTAAGGGGGGGCACAGTTTGGTATGTTCACCCTGGGCCATCCCAAGTCTCCTGCAAGGTGTAGGAGTCTCCCGCATCTCGACTGCCGCTCGATATCCCGCCTGCAGGGCCTATTCTGGGCAGGTGCCATTTGTGCTCTGCTGCACTGTTTAATTAGCGGCACCGGTGGCTGGGCGCACCACCAGAACAGTAGACAGCAGCATTGAGAGAAGAGCAGGACGGGTCCATTCCATTTATGTTCACTCCGACCCCTTGCAGTGCTTCCTGCCTTTGGTTGCTGCTTGGGGAGGGAGCTGGGCCTGCCTGTGCCATGTGAAGTGTTTCAGACTTCCACTCAAAGTCACCAGGCGTGTGCCTGTCTATGTGAATGTCTTTGTGACTGGCTGTGTGAATGTGTGACTGGCTGTGTGACTGACTTAATTTGATCATCCTCTAGTTGTGTTAAATTGGTGTGTGTGTGTGTCACCTCCCATGAAATGTTTGCAGGTTGGGATGTCTGGCTCTAGAATAGATGGCCTTGTCCCAGCACTGCCTACAGTTAAAGAGGTTGTAAACCTCTAAACTCCCCCCCCCCCCCCAAAAAGAAACCTGAAAGACAAAGGCATAATGAGCTGGTATGCATCGCATACTAGTCCATTATGAAATATTTACCTAAGACCCCTTGCACACTGGGGCACTTTTCAGGCTTTTAGCGCTAAAAATAACACCTGTAAAGCGTCTCTTAAGCCATCCCAGTGCTTTCACACTGGGGCGGTGCGTTTGCAGGACAGGAAAAAAGTCCTGCAAGCAGCATCTTTGGGGCAGTGTGGCCGCTCCCAGAATGCCCTGCCTATTAAATTGAACAGGCAGCGCTGTTGAAGCGCCTGCAAAGCGCTTCGGCAACACGGGCACTATTAACCCTTTCTTTGGCCGCTAGTGGTGGTTGAAAGCGCCCGAATAGCGCCGCTATAACAGCAGTAAAGTGCTGCTAAAACTAGTGAAGCTTTACCGCTAATGCCCACACCAATGTGAAAGGGGTCTTAGAATGATGCCCTGCAGAGGCGCCCGCACACTGCTGACATCTTTCCCAGAGTTACTTCTGGGTTCGTGGGCTCCAGCGCTGTGATTGGACGGAGCTGCAAAGACGTCACTCCTACACATGCGCGCGGGTGTCGCCAGTCACAGCATGGGCGCTGAAGAAACGACACGAGCAGGCCATTCCTTCAGTGCGCATGCGGTGCAAGTTTAGGAGATATTTACAGTACTTTACTATAGGCTTACCACCTGTAGGTACAATTAAAGAGGAAGAATTTACTTCCTCTTTAATACTTATTACAGGCTTTCCTGTATGTACAAAATAAAAAGTGGAGTTTTTTACCACTTTATATTATCAAGCCACATATGAAGTTTTATTTATTTTAATTTAACAATGAAAAGAAATAACCAGCACACATAGATTTTGTTGCTCATGAAATCACAGTGGTGCTGATTCTCCCTGTGCACACGTCATAAATGCATTTATCAGACTATTCACATTTCTATTGTTAATTACATATAACCTCCGCTTTTGCCTCCGTTTGCTTTGTTCGTAGTCTATGCTTACTCGGCCTATTGGCTCTAAGCAACCAATCACATCCCGTATTGTTCAGACGTGCACACTTCAACTAAAGCAAGATGGCTGGATCTGTAGACCTAGAGCTGAAAAAGGTGAGACAGAACTTGAAGTCGGGTTCCTGTAGTATTTTTTATTTACTGTAAAAGGCGAGTACTTTCTTGAACTGAAATGTTAGGTGCTGACTACTTTCTTGTGCAGCAATTTGAAGGCCCTGTTTAGAGTGTGGACGTCTGCGATCGCCATCTTTGGTTTACCCCTGACTGCAACTATTGCTATAGTGTAAGAGACTGTAGTCGGATAATCGTGTTCTTTGTTTAAAAAAAAGTATAGATCGACGTCCCTTAAGGCTTGCAATATAAAGACAATTAATAGCTTTGTTTAGTCTGATCTCGGCGCTGGTTGTTTGCTTGTTGGTACACGTGAAAAGCCTCATGCATTCTAAAACGTTCTGGTGCTAGTTCTGAAATGCAGTAACGCTTATCAGTTGTTTGAAGCAGACTTTGAATCACTCTACTAATGTCAAAACAGTACAGCATGGCCTCCCTTGGGCTGCTATGTCTAATCCTGCACTTTAGTTATTCCTGGTAAAGTTAAATTCTAGGCATCAAGGTTACATTTTTACGCATGGAAAGTAGGTTATATGATTTTCAATGGAGTAGTTTACACCAGTGCTTACAGTTCTAGGGGGAAAAAAAAAAAGAACGTGCTACATTTTTCCTGCACTGGACTGTACTGGAACACTGTAAAACGAATCAAGAATGCACCAAAAAACGCATTGGACCACACATATCCTTATTTAAAAGAGAAGTATGGGTTTCCTTTTTTTTTTTTTTTTTTTAATTTGAGATTCATACTTACCTAGGAGGTCCGATGCTGTGTCTGTCCCTCTGTACTGAGAACCGAGTGATTGAACACCGCCGATCACTCGGTTTTCAGAGCTCCGTGACCAGAGAGCTGCAGACTGACAGTCACAGCCCCTCTGCTCTTCTCCCTCCTCGCCCATTGGAGCGCTAAGCTGTGGAGGGGGGCGGAGCGGGCCGTCTCAGGCTCTCAGTGGCTCGCTGAGACGGGTGTCAGTCCAGGCACCTGGCGGATCCAGACTTCATTGGCGTGATGACGCGGTGCTTGGACTGGAATCTGTAATGTCAACAGAGAGCGGACTTGAAAACGGGTCACAGGAGTGCAAAATGAATTGCCCTCTTGTGATCCATAGGAGAAGCCCAGCCACTGAGCTTTGTTTGGACTTCTCCTTTAGGCTTAATGTATACAGGACATTTGTGTTTACAACCTCTCCTGAACGATTTAACTTGACAGATAGTAACCCACGTTTAAAATGTCCGTTTAGAAGCGTTTGCAAAAAAAAAAAAAAAAACTTTTTTTTTTTTTTTTTCTTCAAAATAGCCAAAAATGAAAAATGCCTGTAAACGAAACGCGGCTAGCTCTTAGATGCGTTTAGAAGCGTTTGGCGCTTGAAACGCCTCTAAACTCAGCGTCTGAACTCATTATTTGCTTTCCAAAAAAGGCCTCTAAACTCAACTGCCTAAAAACGACATTAAATGAACCTGTGTACATATGATTGGATAAGTTCAGGGGCAGCTGAAAAAAGCACCCAACTGCCTCTGAAAGTCCTTTTACCAGCAGCAGTGTACATGAGGCCAAAGGAGCAGTTGGGCATTTTTTTTACAACTGCTCCTGAACTCTCCTCCGTTATCTTATCAAGTACATGTACACAGGGTCGTTTATAGTACTTTCTAGGCAGTTGAGTTTAGAGACCTTTTTTTGGAAAGCAAAAAAATTAGTTCAGACGCTGAGTTTAGAGGCATTTCAAGCGCTAAACGCGATAACTTGCATTTAGCCACGTTTTGTTTACAGGCGTTTTTCATTTTTGGCTTTTTTTGAAGAAATGTTTTTTTTCTCAAACGCAGCAAAATTGACGTTTGAAACATGGGTTACTATCTGTCAAGTTAAATCATTCAGGAGAGGTTGTAAAATCGTCCCGTGTACGTTAAGCCTTAGGCCTAATGTACACTGCTGCTGGTAAACGGACATTCAGAGACAGTTGGCTGCTTTTTTAAAGCAGAGTTCCACACAAAAATGGAACTTCTGCTTTTCGGAACCCTCCCCCCCTCCGGTGTCACATTTGGCACCTTTCAGGGAGAAGGGGGGTGCAGATACCTGTCTAAGATAGGTATTTGCACCCACTTCCGGCATAGACTCCCATGGGAGTCTATGCCTCTTCCTGTCCCTCCGTGCTGTCTCCTGGAAAACACACAACTCCCAGGAGATAGCGGGGACCAGTTACGATGCGCAGCGCGACTCGCGCATGCGCAGTAGGAAACCGGGAAGTGAAGCCGCAACACTTCACTGCCTGATTCCCTCACCTAGGATGGCGGCGGCAGCTGCCGAGAACCGAGCGGGTTCTCGGCATCGCCTGCCGACATCGCTGGACCCTTGGACAGGTAAGTGGCCATTTATTCAAATTCAGCAGCTGCAGTATTTGTAGCTGCTGGCTTTTAATATTTTTTTTTTTTTTTGGCGGTTTAGATGGACCCCCGCTTTAAGCTGCCCCTGAACTCATCCAGTGTTATCTTATGTGTACATGTACACAGGTTTGTTTAACCACTCGACAACTGGGCACTTAAACCCCCTTCCTGCCCAGATCAATTTTCAGCTTTCAGTGCGCTCACACTTTGAATGACAAATACTCAGTCATGTAATGCTGTACCCAAATAAATTTTTTTGTCCTTTTTTTTTCACACAAATAGAGCTTTCTTTTGGTGGTATTTGATCACCTCTGGGTTTTTTATTTTTTGCGCTATAAATGAAAAAAGACCGAAAATTTTGAAAAAAAACACATTTTTCTTGGTTTCTGTGACAATTTTGCAAATTGTTAATTTTTCTTCATAAATTTTGCCCGCAATTTATACTGCTACATATCTTTGGTAAAAATAACCCAAATTGGTGGATATTATTTGGACTTTGTGAAAGTTAGAAAGTCTACAAGCTGTGGTGCAAATCATAAAAAGTTGATCACACCTGATGAACTAATTTCTTGCGACCCTAACAAGCCAGGAAAGTACAAATACTCCCCAAATTATCCCTTTTTTGAAAGTAGATATTGGATATTCCAAGGCATTTAGTAAGATGCATGGTGAGGTTTTTGATGTTATTTTTTTTTCCCCACAATTCTTTGCAAAGTTAAGTTTTTTTTCCACAAAATTTGTCATTGTAATAGGTTATTTCTCTCACATGGAATGTGTATACCACAAATGACACCCCAAAATACATTCTGCTACTCCTCCTGAGTATTACGATACCACAGGTGTGGGACTTTTTCACAGCCTGGCCACATAGAGAGGCCCAACATGCAGGGCGCACCAACACGTGTTCTAGGAGCATAAATTACCCATCTAACTTGTTGACTACCTATTACACTTTTGAATGCCCTGGAGCACCAGGACAGTGACACGTGACACTGATGTGGCACTGATGACAGATGGCACTAATATGTGGCACTGATGACACGTGGAACTGATGACAGATGGCACTAATATGTGGTACTGATGACAGATGGCACTAATAGGTGGCACTGGGGGCAGGTTACACTGGGGACAGATGGCACAGATAGATGGCACTGTGTTGTGTTAGTGTACCTGATTTTTTTTTTTTTTTTTTTCACTCCCGCTGCAGCACGGAAGCTCTCCCTCCTCACACGCTGTCTTGTATGAGGAGGGAGAGCCAGCGATGAGAGATGATCTCATATGTTTACATATGTGATCATCTCTTATTGGACACTTTGATCGAGTGCTAAATGGCCTCTGTAATCGGCCATTTAGCACGATCTGTGATTGGCTGTGTCCAAGGGACACGGCCAACACAGATTTCGCCCGCGGCGGCGTGCAGGGGGAATGTAAATAGGAGGCTGTCCAGAGACACCCTCCCGGCAATTGAGCGCTGCGCTGTAGCCGTCTTTCGGCTATAGCACAGGCTCGAAGTGGTTAATGTCGTTTTTAGGCAGTTGCCTTTAGAGGCTTTTCTTTGAAGGCAAAAAAATGAGTTCAGATGCCGATGTTTCAGACGCTAAACGCGGTATCGTCGTTTAGCCGCGTTTTCGTTTTACATGCGTTTTTCATTTTTGGCTATTTAAAAAAAAAAATAAAAATTTAAACGCGGCAAAACTGATGTTTTAAACGTGGGTTACTATGTGTCAAGTTAAATCGTTCAGTAGAGGTTGTAAAAACGTCCCATGTACATTAAGTCTTAGGGTTAATAAAAAAGAGTGGGGAAAAATCCACTGGACTGCATCAAAAAGGGGCATGCAGAAATACATCTGGAATGCATCCAGACTGTGTTTCTATGGTGTAAACTGGCCCTTAGTATTCACAAACCACAGCCTGTGATGACCCTTTGCTGCTGTTGTCCCGGATATCTCCTAAACCTGCAGGGTTTAGGAGATATCCCCTGTATCAGCATGTGCTGACATCATTGGCACATGCGCACTGAAGCAATGGCACGTTCGTGCCATTGCTTCAGCTAATGTGGCGTTACCGGCGGCTTATGTGCGGAAGTGACTTCATTGCAGCTCCGGCCAGTCACAGCGCCGGAGTCCGCGATACCCGGAAGTAACTCCAGGGGCCATGTCGCCGGCCGGAGCTGTGTGCTGGGACCACTGCGGGGGCTTCGATCTAAGGTGAGTATTTAATAATGAGCTAGTATGCTATGCATACTAGCTCATCATGCCTTTGTCTTGCAGGATGTGTTATATATATATATATATATATATATATATATATATATATATATATATATATATTATAAGGCTGGGTTCACACATATGCGATACATGATTCGTGTGCGGGTTCCTGCATCACATGTCATCTCTGCGGTTTTTTTATTTTTTGCGCTATAAACAAAAAAAGAGACAATTTTGAAAAAACACTATTTTGTACCTTTTGCTATAATAAATATCCCTTTTTTTTTTTTTTTTTCTTTTAAAAAAGCAGATTTTTTCTCAGTTTAGACCGATATGTATTCTTCTACATATTTATATATTGTACATCAGAGCAGCCATAGTAAATACTATGTGGGTTATAGGTAGAGGTCGACCGATATGGGTTTTTCTCTGGCCGATGCCGATATTTAGAAATCGCGATGGGCGATATATGATGCCGATTTTTTTTTTTTTTTCCCTTCATCTCATAAAATCTAACAGTTAGACCCCTTTCACACTGGGGTGTTTTTCAGGCGCTTTTGGACTAAAAATAGCGCCTGTAAAGTGCCTGTAAAATGGCTCCCCTGCAGTCTGTGTGAAAGCTCGAGTGCTTTCACACTGAGGTGATGCACTGGCAGGATGTTAAAAAAAAAAAAAAAGTCCTGCAAGCGGCATCTTTGGAGCGGTGTATACCACCACTCCTGCCCATTGAAATGAATGCGCACCACTGCCGAAGCGCCTACAAAGCGTTTCGGCAGCAGCGCTTCAGGGGCGCATTTAACTCCTTCCTCGGCCGCTAGCTGGGTTATAAGCGCCCCGCTAGCAGCCGAATAGCGCCGCTAAAATGACGGTAAAGCGCCGCTAAAACTAACAGCATTTTACCGTTAAAGCAGCCTTAAGTAATAAGTGATACAGAAAATTTTTTACATTTAAACATTTATTAAACAAAACAAACCTCCAATCAGTTCACTTGTATGTATAATTTAGATTAAAAAAAAAAAAAACGATATCTTAAATATTAAATATGCAAAAACAGGTAATAAACTTTCGGACGAAAAAAAAGGGCTAACTTTACTGCTTTTTTTTTTTTTTTTTTTTTTTATTTCATTAGTGTATTTTTTTAAAAAAAAAATGCGTTTGAAAGACCGCTGCGCAAATACCATGTGACATAAAATATTGCAACAACCGCTATTTTATTCCCTAGGGTCTCTGCTAAAATATATATATGTGTGTGTGTGTGTGTGTGTGTGTGTGTGTGTGTGTGTGTATGTATGTATATATATATATATATATATATGTATATGTTTGGGGGTTCTAAGTGATTTTCTAGCAGAAAATACAGGATTTTTACTTGTAAGCAACAAGTGTCAGAAAAGATTTAGGCCCCTTTCACATGAGGCGGACTCCGTTTCTACGGAGCCCGCCTCGGTCCGCCGGCTCAGCGGGAGATCAGTCCGTTGATCTCCGCTGAGCCGGCGGATGACAGGTCCCTCTCTGCTCACTGAGCGGGGAGGGGCTTGTCAGGCGCCGCTGCCGCCTATGGAGGGATCGGACGAAAACGGACAGCGTGTCCGTTTTCGTCAGATCTCACCCGATCCGATCCGCCAGCGACGGATCTGGACGTAGAGCCATCCGTCTGCTTTTAGCGGATCGGACGGGGTCGGATGTCAGCGGACATGTCTCCGCTGACATCCGACGCTCCATAGGCTAACATGGATCGCCCGTTCAGGTCCGCCGTCAAAACTGACAGGCGGACCTGAACGGTCCGATCGTGTGAAAGGGGCCTTAGTCTTTAAATAGTTAAACTATTGATAAAAAAAACCTGAAGAGATACAATGTTTCTTCTTATCAGATTTGGCAGGCTGCCCAGAGGAGGATAGAAGAAAACTTCAGACAACTTGCACTGACTTCTATTACAGAAGTCACTTGCAAGTCCCGCTGAAGTTATAATCGGCTTTTTTTTATCAGCACAATCGGCCGATGCCGATTAAGTAAAAATAGCCAAATATCGGCCGACCGATATATCGGTCGACCTCTAGTTATAGGCCACCTTCAGGTGATGGACACTGGTGCAGTCAAAGACAGGAAGTCCCTCCCTATATAACCCCTCCCATACCTGGAGTACCTCAGTTTTTTTTCTCCCTTCGTCTTTCAGGACAGCACCTGGAGAGAGAGCGCAGCTCCACCCACTTTCCCAGGAAACACTGCAGTCAGTTTCTTTAAAGACCGGACACTTCCACCATGGCCTCAGTTGTAGTGTTTCCTCCGCCATGGTGGAAGCGCTGCAGGGAACCAGGGGTGTGCTGCGCTTTCTCCAGGTGGTGAAAGTTAGGGCATACCGGATCGTTTTTCTTCTTTTCCAAGACAGCCCAGCATCCTCCCTGACGTGTGGGGGATTCTCCGGTGCCTCCTCCTCTTCATGCTCGGCGAGAGCCAGGCTGCGAGGGTCCCGCTCCTACAGACCGGTGGCAGGGCTGTGGAGTAGAGCGGCGTCTATTCCACGGGCCGCACGCCTTCCGGGTTCGGATGGCAAGCGCGTCATTTCCGACCGGGGGCGGGGCCTCGAGCGGCGCGACGCGGCTTCCGGTTCCGGCCGCTGGAACGCAGGAGGGGGGGGCGGTCTCCATGGCTGATTTCATTTCCGGCCCTCACAGCGGTGAGCGGCCCGGGAAAATCAAATAAAAGAGCACAAACGCCGCTGTGTGTCCTGTCAATAATGGAGGACGATCAGACGGCGGTGGCAGGAGCAGGAGCCACAACAATCAGCCAGGCTCAGGTAAGCAGGGATACTGGTCTCTGTCTTTACTCTATGGGCATTTATAATGTTTATATATTATCCCTTCCCTAAAAAAAAAAAAAAAAAAAAAAGTGGGGAGCCTGCAGATCACTTGGTCCTGAGTACTAAAGGAGGGATAAGTGATTAATTATGTTTTAAGGTGGATCTGTGGGGTGATTCACCGGCTGTGGAACAGATCATGGGTGTTAAGGGGTTAACTTCCTTGGTGGTGTTTTTTTCTGTGTTCCTTATACAGCATGTAAGCTGTTGTTTGTGAAATATGGTTCAGCTATTGTCTTTTTTCCCTTGGGATATTGCAGAAGGCTAAAGAAAAGACCAAGCATGTCTCCCCTATTGTTAAAAGGAAGTGTCCCTCTTGTAAGGGGTTACTGAGGGATTCCTGGCCCAAAGTATTATGCAAATCTTGCATTACGGACATAGTTAAGGAGGAGACAGCTCCTGCTAGTCCTGCAGCTCAACAAAGCGAATTGCTAAGCTCTTTCAGGAAGGAACTGGCAGACACCTTTGAGTCCTTCAGGTCCTACCTAGATAGGCGTCCAACGGCGCATAGCAGTGTGGTGCCACATTCTCTATCCTCTGTTTCAGCATCCAGAGGGGGCAGCGACTCAGAGGAGGAGGAAAGTAACATTTTACTAAATTCGGAGGAGGAAGCAGAAGAAGTAAATGAAGCTTCTTCTCCTTCTTCTAGGTACAAGTTATCCCTTGAGGAGGTAGATGATTTACTAAGAACAATTCATACTACCCTTAACATCACAGAGGATAAGGCTCAGCTATCCCTACACGATAAGATGTTCCAAGGCCTCGGGGAGGAAAAACATAGGGTTTTTCCTGTACATAAAATACTGACCTGGCCTTTGAGGACATGGGTATCCTTAAAGATACCATGGACAAAAAGGCAGACTCCCTATTAAGGAAGGCATGGGATTCTTCTTTAGCAAATTTGAAGCCTGCCATGGCCTCAACTGTGGTAGCCAGAAATCTGGAACACTGGCTGGAGCAGCTGAAAATCCACATTGAGGCAGGGACGCCTCGTAAGGATCTGCTTGATACGCTACCGGTGTTATCAAAAGCGGTAGGGTATATAGCAGATGCCTCAGCGGAGTCAATCAGGATGTCAGCCAGATCCACAGCTCTGATAAACTCAGCTCGCAGGGCGTTATGGGTCAAGACATGGACAGGGGATACTGCTTCAAAGACAAAATTATGCGGTTTACCCTTTGAAGGTGATCTAGTGTTTGGCCCTGGGCTGGAAGCTATTCTTGACAGAACAGCTGACAAAAAGAAGGCTTTCCCTATAAAGAAGAAGGTACTTCCGCAAGGCAACAAAAATTTTCGTGCTTTTCGAAAGACCCCAGATACCAAAGAGGCAGGCTACAAAAGGCCTTGGAAGTCTCAAAGAGGGAGGGGTAAGTCAGAAGTACTTTTTCGCACCCCAACCACAAGCCCAAAAACCCAGTGACGGTCACCCAACTGTGGGAGCAAGGTTACAGACCTTCTTTTTACAGTGGAAGACTATAACAAGCAGCCAGTTTATCCTAAAGACCATCTTGGAGGGTTACAGGCTGGAATTTTCTCAACCTCCTCCTGTGCGTTTTTACATAACACAGGCTCCCCGAGACTCAGAAAAGTCACTAGCAATGACAGCTATCCTGAAGGACTTGATGCTACAAAAGGTGATAGTGGACGTACCCCCTGGGGAATTAGAACAGGGGTGCTATTCACACATATTTCTTGTGAAGAAACCGTCGGGAAAATTCAGGCTCATCCTGAACCTGAAGATTCTAAACAAGACTATCAGGTACAAGAAGTTCAGGATGGACACAATATTCTCAGTGAAGAATCTCCTGACCCCGGGTTGTTTTATGGCTTCCATAGACCTGAGAGATGCATACTTGCATGTACCAGTAGCGTCAACATCTCAGAAACACCTAAGGTTTGCGATAAAACTGGGAGAATCTACCCTTCATCTCCAGTTCAGAGCTCTCCCTTTCGGGCTGTCATCTTCTCCGAGGATTTTTACAAAGGTCCTGGCGGAGGCCTTGGCCCCACTCAGAGTAGAGGGGGTATCAGTCCTGCCCTATCTGGACGATCTACTAATTTTTGCCAAAACAAGGGACCTGTTAGTGAGAGATCTGGAAAAGACAATGAGACACCTGGTAGGTCTAGGATGGATAATCAACGAGGAGAAATCAAACTTGATTCCATCTCAGACCATACTATTCTTGGGTTACACAATAGATTCCATCCAGGAGAAAATTTTTCTCCCCGAAGGGAAGAGGGAAAAGCTTCAGGAGGCAGTGAAGAAGACGCAGACAAATATGCCAATCTCCATAAGAGCAGCTATGTCGGTCTTAGGGCTACTCACTGCGACTATTCCAGCGGTGCAGTGGGCACGTCTACATGGAAGGGAGCTCCAGCAGACAATTTTAACGAGTTGGTCCTATGGAGAGTCCCTAGAAAAATTAATAAGGATACCTGCGCGGGTTCAGAGTTTGGTGGTGGAGAAATCACTCAAACCTGAACAGGGGTCTGCTCTGGAGTTTTCCTTTGCAGAAAAGATTAACAACAGACGCAAGTTCCTGGGGTTGGGGCGCCCACCTGGACGAGCAGATGGCTCAGGGGAGTTGGACAGACTGGGAAGCCAGAAAGTCCTCCAATTGGAGAGAGCTGAGGGCTATTCTCTTGGGTCTATGGGCCTTCGAAAGAACAGTCCGGGGCCATCATGTTCAGGTCCTATCGGACAATGCCACAGCGGTGGCCTATATATCAAGGCAGGGAGGAACAAGGAGCAGGGCTCTGCTATCCTTGGCACTCCAGATTCTAGCCTGGGCAGAAGACAGGCTAAACTCCATAACAGCGATACATCTGAAGGGAGATTTAAACCTTATGGCAGACTTTCTGAGCAGAGAAAGAGTACTGGAAGCAGAATGGAGTCTGAATGTAGAGACTTTCCAACAACTAACAGAAAGATGGGGAATGCCCCAAATAGATCTTTTCGCATCCCAAAAGAATGCAAAAGTAGAGGCCTTCTTCTCACTGAACAGGCAGGATCAGGCAGAGGGATTGGATGCATTAGCGCAGCCATGGAAATTCCAGTTGTGCTACGCCTTTCCCCCCTTTCAGATGATCCCCTTGGTCTTAAGAAAGCTACAGAAAGAGAACACGACTATGATTCTGGTGGCTCCTTTCTGGCCCAAACGGGCTTGGTTCGCAACAATACAGGGGATGGCGGTGGAACCTTATTGGGAGCTTCCGCTTCGGAAGGACCTCCTAACGCAGGGCCCCCTTCATCACCCAAATACCCAGCATCTCAGGTTGACAGGTTGGTTACTGAGGAGCAGATGTTAAAAAATAAGGGCCTTTCAGATAAACTGGTCTCTACCCTGCTGAACAGTCGTAAGGAGGTTACCAGGGCCATCTACTTCAAAACGTGGAAACGATTTAATAGCTGGTGTGCGATTAGGATACTTTCGCCACAGGAAATCGCTCCAGTGCTAGAGTTTCTCCATGAGGGAATGGAGATGGGGTTGGCAGCTAGCACCCTAAAAGTGCAGGTAGCTGCATTATCGGTTTTTCTTGAGAGGCAGTTATCAAGGGAGCCGCTTATTATTAGGTTTTTCAAGGCATTGGCCAGAGCTAGGCCAATACCTTTTAAGTTTTTTCCTAGATGGGACCTGTCTGTGGTTCTGCAGGGTCTAATCAAAGGACCTTTTGAACCTCCAGAGGAAGCGTCAATCAGGCTATGGTCGTTAAAAATAGTCCTGTTAGTAGCAGTAACTTCAGCTAGGAGAGTAAGCGAGTTACAAGCTCTTTCCATAAGAGAACCCTTTTGTTATATTTTTCCAGACCGGGTAGTGCTAAAAACTGACCCGGGTTTCTTGCCAAAGGTGGCATCAGCATTTCATAGGGAACAAGAGATAATTCTCCCTACCTTTTGTCCTAACCCGTCCAGTGCTAAGGAGAGGTCTTTCCATTCCCTGGACGTGAGAAGGTGTTTATTACATTATATAGAGATAACGAAAGATTTTAGAAGATCAGATTCGCTCTTTGTTCTCTTCTCTGGTCCACGGAAGGGGTATAGAGCATCCAAAAGCACCATAGGTAGATGGCTCAGAATGGCCATCAGCGAAGCTTATAAAGCTTCAGGAGCAGAGCCCCCTAAGGGGGTAGTAGCCCATTCAACAAGGGCAGTAGCAACGTCCTGGGCAGAGAGGGCAGGGGCTTCCCCGGGTCGGATCTGTAAAGCGGCCACGTGGACAAGTTTCTCCACCTTCACCCGCCACTACAGGTTGGACTTGCTATCAGCAGCGGAACAGTCGTTTGGCAGGAAGGTCCTGCAGGCGGTGGTCCCACCCTAGAGTAAGTACTCTTTTATCATCTCCAGGTGCTGTCCTGAAAGACGAAGGGAGAAAACCCTAGTTAGACTTACCGGTAACGGTATTTCTACGAGTCTTTCAGGACAGCGCCGATGACCCGCCCTAAGTTTTGAGGTTGTAAGATGTGTTATTGCTGTGTTCTGCTTATCTAATTTCAGCATGGCTGGAGGTACTCTATGAACAACTGAGGCCATGGTGGAAGTGTCCGGTCTTTAAAGAAACTGACTGCAGTGTTTCCTGGGAAAGTGGGTGGAGCTGCGCTCTCTCTCCAGGTGCTGTCCTGAAAGACTCGTAGAAATACCGTTACCGGTAAGTCTAACTAGGGTTTTCAACAGTGTCATTCATTAGATTCTATCAGGCGGGTGTAAGGCGGCAAAAGGATACCGCCTTTGGGCGCAGTGTACTGCAGGCAGCAGTATAGGTCCTCATGTCTGATGGTGGCCTGCTTTTATTTGTGTCTCCCTTGCCTTAGAAGGCATTGATTTGGGACATCCCACATAGTAATTACTTTGGCTGCTCTGTGTTCCGTGTTGTAGGATAAAGAAAATAAGATTTCTCCAGTCATCTTCTAGGACGGCACAACTGAGATGACGGGTCTCACCTGACAGGAAACACAATCAACAACAGAGTTTAAAAGGCCCCACCCTTCCCTCTGTCCCTCAGTTGTTGATTGTGTTTCCCACAGGATGGCAGTGAAACTGTTTTTTTTTTTTTTTTTTTTTTTTTTTTTTCTTTCCTGACCAAGGCCTGGGGCTGAGGTCCCCTCCCTACGTTTCAGACCCAGGACACCCAGTGGTGGATGCGGGGTCTGACAGGGCCTTGCCTTTCCCAGGGGGGATATGATCCCCAAAAAAGGTGCTCAGGGGGAGGCGCAGGAGCTTGAAAAATCCCCCTGAGAGCTGGAGGCTCTTGGACACAGTGGAGGTGTCCAGAACTACAGGGACCACATACCCACTCTTTTTCTCCTACCCGACAGCGGTGGATGGGATGGAAAAGCTGTTCTGGATATTCCCATCTGCTTGGGTGGAAGTCGCTGAAGCGCATGGTGCGGACCCCGGCGTCAGGTTAGCTGGCTGGGCTGAGGGATCTCCTGCTTGCCGGGTGTCTGTTCGTTGTCGGCGTCTGCCGACCGCTACTGCGCAGGTCCGGATGCCGGCACAGCAAACACGAATGAAGTCACTCCCGCACTTCCGGGGCAGCTTCCGGCAAGATGCCGGCGAGCATGGATAATAGCGGCGGTCCCTGTTCCTCCTCCCGAATCTTTCCAGAACGATCCCTCCCTAAGGGTCATCTTGTCCGGAATGGATGGAGAAGGGGGATGGACCAAATATGGCACCTGAGGAGACCACGGGGTGAGTCGACCCAGCTGGTGTGGGGGTGAGGTTAGGGGTGGCCCTATTCCTTCACCTCCGCAGGACATCTTAAAGGGGCTTAGGTTAACAGGGATTCATCTGTTTTTTTGCAGAAACTGAATGCCCTGCCCAGGGGACTACCAGTAGGTCTAAGTCCAAAGCCACTTCTAAGTCAAAACAGTGTGGGTACTGCAATGAGAAACTTCCGCAGGACCACACCAAGCCTTTTTGCTTCAGGTGCATCTATAAGTTAGCAGGCAAAAAGACGGCACAAGCAATGAGAGTGCCGTGCTCTGCAGTCCAAGATGCTAGCAAATCTCCAGTCCTTCAGGTCTACGGTTGAGAAGCAGCAGGTAGAAGCCCCTTCCTGTAGGGAAAGCTCCCCCCTTTCAGGAGGGAACCAAGGCAAGTAATACAGGTTGGTCCCAAGAACCGGCTCCCGGTTGTTCGGATGAGGAGGAGGCAGAAGCCTCAGAGCAAAGCTCCCTGGAGGACAGAGAAGACTCGGACCAGGATAGTCAGGTGGAGGCTAGACCTGGGGGCCATCTCTTCTCAGCCGAAGATATGGAGGGTAATTCTGGCAGCACCAGCATGGCCCAGAAGGTCATGGTATGCAGAGGTCGTAAAGATGGCAGTGGAGGATCTGTGGTCCCTTCCACTAAGGCCAGACCTGCTCTCACAGGGGCCGATATTCCATCCTACTTTACGAATGCTAAATTACGGCCTGGCTATTGAGACCCACATTCTGAAAAGACGTGGGCTTTTCAGGGCAGTTATTTCTACTTTAATGCTAGGAAGCCAGCTTCTAGAGCTATATATTATAGAGTCTGGAAAGCTTATGTTTCCTGGTGTGAATCCAATGGTTGGCATCCTCGGAGATATATTAGAGGCAGAATTCTTGCCTTTCTACAAGTAGGCGTAGAGATGAAGTTGGCCCTGAGTACTATTAAGGGCCAAGTCTCAGCCTTATCAATTTTATTTCAAAGACCACTTGCTACGCATTCTTTAGTCCGGGGTTTCATGCAAGGAGTGATGCGGATTAATCTGCCAGTTAAATCACCCTTAAGCCCTTGGGGCTTGAATTTAGTTTTGTCAGTGTTACAAAAACCGCCATTCGAACCATTACAGCATGTTTCCTTATGCCCCGTACACACGGTCGGATTTTCCGACGGAAAATGTGTGATAGGACCTTGTTGTCGGAAATTCCGACCGTGTGTAGGCTCCATCACATATTTTCTATCGGATTTTCCGACACACAAAGTTTGAGAGCAGGCTATAAAATTTTCCGACAACAAAATCCGTTGTCGGAATTTCCGATCGTGTGTAAACAAATCCAACACACAAAGTGCCACGCTTGCTCAGAATAAATAAAGAGATGAAAGCTATTGGCTACTGCCCCGTTTATAGTCCCGACGTACGTGTTTTACGTCACCGCGTTCAGAATGATCGGATTTTCCGACAACTTTGTGTGACCGTGTGTATGCAAGACAAGTTTGAGCCAACATCCGTCAGAAAAAATCCTAGGATTTTGTTGTCGGAATGTCCGATCAATGTCCGACCGTGTGTACGGGGGGCATTAGTCCTTCTGACTAGGAAATTGATATTTTTGGTTGCTATATCCTCAGCAAGGAGGGTTTCAGAATTGGCTGCTCTTTCCTATAAAGAGCCATATTTGATTATTAATGAGGACAGAGTGGTGTTACGCCCTCATCCAGGCTTTTTGCCAAAGGTGGTTTCAGGCTTTTATCTGAATGAAGATATTGTCCTGTCATCGTTTTTTTCAAAACCATGTTCCAAGGAAGAAAAGTCACTACATTGTCTTAATGTGGTGAGAGCAGTGAAGATCTATATAAAGAAAACTGCTCAGATTCGTAAGACTGACGTCTTATTTATTCTGCCAGAGGGTCCTAAAAAAGGACAGGCAGCGTCAAAATCCACTGTGGCTAAGTGGATTCGGCAAATTATAATTCAAACTTATGATTTAAAGGGAAAGATTCCCCCTTTTCAAGTTAAGGCGCACTCTACCAGAGCGGTTGGTGCTTCTTGGGCAGTGTGTCACCAGGCCTCCATGTCTCAGATCTGCAAGACTTGGTCTTCAGTGCATACATTTACAAAATTTTATCAAGTAGATGTAAAATGGAATGAGGATATCGCCTTCGGGCGCAGTGGGCTGCAAGCAGCAGTATAATTCCTCAAGGTCTGGGGTGCCCTACGGGTTGTGTCTCCCTCCCCTCAAGTAGCATTGCTATGGGACATCCCACCAAGTAATTACTTGAGGCCCTGTGTCCTATGATGTACGATAAAGAAAATAGGATTTTTAAAACAGCTTGCCTGTAAAATCCTTTTCTAGGAGTACATCATAGGACACAGAGCTCCCGCCCCTCTGTTTTATGGGGTGAGAGTATATTGCTTATATTGCTTGGCTACAAAAACTGAGGACTCCTGGAAGGAGGAGGGGTTATGTAGGGGAGTCAACTTCCTGTATTGGTTATACCAGTGTCAACACCTGAAGGTAGGCCCATAACCCACCAAGTAATTACTTGGGGCTCTGTGTCAGAGATCTCCATGATGTACTCCAAGAAAAGGATTTTACAGGTAAGCTGTTTTTAAAGTTTTTCTGCAGTTGGTAGAGCTGGGACCAGTGTCTACAAGGGAGTTGGCGATACTTCTGAATGCAGCTTACAACACTTTGTGCTACTTTCTAAAGGGACTGAGAGTTCCTAGTCCTTAAGGGGCTGTTGCATCTTTTGTGCAGCTTGGTAGCCAATCAGCTTCTAACTTCAGCTTGTTCAATTAAAAGTGGATGTAAACCTGATTCATGAAATTTGAGCTGAGCTTATGTATGTGCAGTGTCTTGTTATCTCTCGTCAAAGCCCTGAGTCCCGTGGCTTTCTCCTTCCCTGTTCTTCTGTTATCCACCTCAGAACTCCTGACAAGCTCTGTGCTGAACTATGTAGAGGCAAGCTCTGCATGTGTGGAGAGGGGGTGTGTGCTTTTCCTCTAATCAGCTGTCTCAGTGTATAGCAATTATCCACACCCAGTGCTGAATGAGGAAGTGAATATTCTAACAGGACGTGCACTTTCTAAACAGTATAATACAGATGAAGACAGCAGATAGTAAAACTTGTGTAGGGAGATTTGTTCAATCCCTGTGTATCATTTGAGGCTATTCACGTCACTGGGTAAATGGAAGGGTTTACATCCACTTTTAAAGCATTTGTTAAACCCCCCCCCCCCAAAAATATGGATCTTGCTCTTTTTAAAGTGTAAGTAAACCCCCCTATTGTTTTCAGCCAAGGAAACTGCCATCTTTGCCTCTGTTTAATCTACAACTGCGATGATGCTGCCCATGTGATCAGTTATGACACCAGCCATTGGATGGTTTGACAGTTTGGTTGAGAGCACAACCAATCGGAGTGTTAAATTTCCAGCATGTGCCATGAATAAAAACTGTTTTATGGATGGGTTTACTTCCGCTTTAAAGCATTTTATACAGCACAGTGCTTGTGCTGTGTAATTTGGACCTCTGTAACACCTAAAAAACCTGGCTGATCTTGCCAGTTTCTCCCCTCCTGTATGCAAACAGACCATGACAATCATGGCTGCTGAGCCCTGACAACATGGTCTGTTTATGTGCCTCCGTCATCCGCAGCCTGTTCTCTTGTGTCTGTCGCCTCTAGTGCTGCCCCATCTATCTGTTTTGTTTCCCAATAGAGGGCCCCCCTGTCTCTGTTTTTTTTTTATTAAAAAAAAAAAAAAAAAAAAAAATCCTCCTTTTTATCGTGTCTCATGTTGGCTCCTGGCGCTCCATGTGAACGGCCGTGTTTCCTCTCTCCTCCTCGCGTCCCGCTGACGTCAGCGGGGAGACCTCGGGCCCCGCCTGTTACATCTGTCAGACGGGCAGAGAGGACACACGGCCGGTTACATGAGCACCAGGAGCCACCGTGAAAAAACGATAAAGGAGGTTTTATTTTTTTTTTAAATAAAATACAGAAACAAGGGGGCACTTTAGGAAACAAAACGGATAGCATTAACATGTAAAAGTGGGGTAACAACCACTTTAAACTTTGACAACAGAAACCTGAAAGCTTATTGATTCCTATGCAGAGCTGCACAAGTTTTTACACTCTCCAGTTTTAGTAAATCAACCCCATTGTGTCAGTTAACATGGCATCCGTTTTCTCTGGTGATGAACACAAATCCTTTTTCCTGCTTTCCAAAGTCAGGAGATGGCATAAAGACAGAAATAGATGTCACATGTGGGATGTTTTAAAGCGGAGGTCTGCCCACCCCTGCAAAAATTTAAATGCCAGCAGCTACACATACTGCAGCTGCTGGCTTTTAACCACTTAAGCCCCTGACCAAAGACCAGAGCGCTTTTTGTGATTCGGCACTGCGTCGCTTTGACAATTGCGCGGTCGTGCGACATGGCTCCCAAACAAAATTGACGTCCTTTTTTTTCCCCACAAATATAGCTTTCTTTTGGTGGTATTTGATCACCTCTGTGGTTTTTATTTTTTGCGCTATAAACAAAAAAAAGCGACAATTTTGTAAACAAATGATTTTTTACTTTTTGCTATAATAAATATCCCCCAAAAAAATATTAAAAAAAAAAAAATTTTTTTCCTCAGTTTAGGCCGATACGTATTCTTCTACATATTTTTGGTAAAAAAATCGCAATAAGCATATATTGATTGGTTTGTGCAAAAGTTATAGTGTCTACAAAATAATAGGGGATAGTTTTATGGCATTTTTATTACATTTTTTTTTTTTCCATGACTGCAACATTATGGCGGACACGTCGGACAATTTTGACACATTTTTGGGACCATTGGCATTAATACAGCAATCGGTGCGATTTAAAAACGCATTGAGTATTGTAAAAATGTCACTGGCAGTGAAGGGGTTAACACTAGGGGGCAGTGATGGGGTTAATGTGTGTCCTAGTTTGTGTTCTAACTAAAGGGAGATGTGGACTGTGCAGGGAAACTAACAGATCGCTGTTCATAGACGACAGACGATCTGTCAGCTCCCCCCTCAGAGAGCCGGAAACTGTGTTTTTACACACACAGTTCCGGGTTCTCCGTGTGCCCAGAGCGATCGCGGGAGCCCGGCGGTGATCAAGACCGCCGGGCGCTCGCATCGGCTCGGGGGGGGGAAGTTGTGTTACATAACGTCGTTTCGCCCAGCTGTGCCATTCTGCCACAGTACAACTGCGGCGGCTGGTCGGCATGTGGTTAATACGGACACTTGCCTGTCCTGGAGTCCAGCGATTTTGGCACCGCAGCCGATGTTTCCATCAGCTGTTGGTGCTGCCATTGCCGGTAAGGGAGCCCAGTAGTGAAGCATTACGGCCGGGTGGATCTCCGCTTTAAAGTGATTTGTAAATGATCACCTTGTAAAACAACCCATTCAGTTTAAAATAGAAATAAAAGGCAAAACATTTTTGTATACATATAAAAAGGTATTTATAGTGTGGTGTTGTTTTTTTTTTTTTTTTTTTTTTATTATAATGATCACATTCCCTCTGTTCTCACCTGCATAGGAGCTGGGGGGATGAGAGACAGCAGAACACTTTCCAGTGAATGGCTGTGCAGCGGGGGCATGTCAGGTTAAGTCTGATCATTGGAGGAGAGCACACTGAGTTCCCCAGCACAGCTAGAGAACTCACCACGGTGTGTTCTCATGCTTGGTGTGGTCAATTTTTAATGGGAAAGCAAGGGTACTAGCAGGAACACCAGGGATTTCACGTAAAGGAATCAATACAAAGAGAACGGGATACTTTCTCATACAAGTACATGGTACAGAAGGCACGTATTGGGAATATGAAATGTTGGATTATCAAAAGCTTCAAGGCTACATTCACACTTAAGCTGAGCGCTTTCTGGTGTTTTGAGCGTTGTATTTTTTTAGCAGATTTGCAAATATTATAGGCGTTTTTTCAGGCATTTTTCATTTAGAGGTTTTTGCTGTGGCCAATAGAAACCTGTGTAAGGTGTGGAGTGATGCTAAAAAATGGGAGGGGAGCTGCTGTTTGAGCTAAAAATGCTTGAAAAAAAAAACACTCCGGAGGGGCGCATGCGCGACACGAACCGAGGAGGAAGCAAGGGCTGAGAGCTCCGTGAGCCGCGGAGACTAACGGCACTTCCCCGGGGCAATCAACACAGGTATTTCACCCATCTCATCCCCGCACCCCCGACGGAACACTCAGCGCATGACGGGCACTAAAAATCGCCGTGGAAAACCGGCCCAAAGATCCTTAACGACTTATTTGTTAAGAGAGAAGGAGAGAAAAATGCAGGCCCAAGATGGCGCCCGGAAAGCACAGTCACAGGCATATTCTCCTACAGCAGCCTCCTCACCATCACACTCCCAGGGAGACAGTGAGTACACATTTCAACTTACTAAGGCTGATCTGGATGAGAGTCTAACTTTAATGTATGACAAGATTGCCCAGAAATTTCAATCAGAGCTCCACAAATCTACTAACACACTGTCCCTGGAGATTGCGGCCCTGGGTAGTTACTCATCATGTTTTGTCTCTAGAACTGATTTACTAGAGACAAAACATGATGAGCTCACCCTGGTGTATTCTGACCTAAGAAAAGAGCATGAGTCCCTATCTGAAACGGTCCTGCAACTCCAAGCCCACATTGAGGACCTCGACAACAGGAACCGCCGCAACAATCTTAGGGTGCGCGGAGTGCCTGAATCGGTCACCGATCTGCTACCCACGGTGCAGAAGATTTTCCAATCCCTCTTACCAAACTCCCCACTGTCGGCCTTCTCCTGCGATAGGATTCATAGGGCCCTTCGCCCCCCCCTCCCCCAGAGAAACCACCAAGGGATATAGTGCTCTGCCTTAAGGACTTCCTGATCAAAGAGGAAATACTTAGAGCCTCAAGGAACACCCCTAATATCCGACTGGAAGGCACCCCGATTCAAATTTACCCGGATATCTCCCCTACCACCCTTGATAAGCGCAGGAGGATGAAAGAGGTTACATCTGTTCTTCAAACTGCCAGTATTCGCTACCGCTGGGGCTTCCCCTTCAAGCTGCAGGTGCCCCACAATGGCACAACCTACACCGTAACCACACTAGCAGAGGGAAAGGAATTACTGGTGAAGATGGGCCTTCTTGATGCGGCTTCCCTGCCCAGGCTACCCTCCACTCCACGTCACTCAGCTATTTGGGCAACCCCTCCACCTAGAAGAGACCGCCGAGATCAACGCCGTGACTGACAACAGTCTCCCTTTTTTTTTTTTTTTTTTTTTTATTATTTACTTTTTTCCCCCTACCCTTGTTTTTCTCTTTGTTCTTCCCCCTTCAAGGTATCGAGATATGAACATCTCCCAACATGCTTAGAGAAAATTGAACTCTCCCGGCTCATTACGGACTCCCGGTTGCATCCGCATGATTGTCCCTACACTCTCTTTATTAAAGAGAACTGACTGGCTCCCCGTCTGGTTAGTGACGTCAGAGCTGGTTGATTCCCCACAGGTAAATTCCTCAGACGAATTTAAGTCTGTACGGATGACACGAACACTATCATGCAGAGTGTCGGACCTTTTGGTCCGAATGGACATTTTTTTTTGGGTCCATGGGACGTTTTTCCCCATGACCCCCCGGAGCTATGTTCGGCCATTTTTTGGCCTAGTTTTCAGGTTTCCAGTCTTTTTGTTTTTTTTATGTTTATGATCCTATGCTTTCGTTTTCTTTTTGTGTTATTCATATCAGATGGCTCTATCATAGTGATTTATGTGTTACTAACTCAGAGTATGGAGACGTGCAGTCCCACGGGACTGTGCGCCATAGCTGTGTCATGCCTCTGAGGAGGCCGGGTTGCTGTTTGGCTGCTCCCTCTCGGCCTGGACCCCTTATTGATCCTAGCAGATTCACTATTAAAAATCATGGGTATTAAAATAATTTCCCATAATGTAAAAGGGTTTAATACCCCTCAAAAAAGAAGAAAAGCGTTCAAAATGTATAAATCTCTTGGCGCAGATGTTATCTTGCTCCAGGAGACTCATTTTTCCAGAGATAATCACCCATCATACTTTGATAAATCTTTCAATCAAAGCTATTTCACCACGTATGGGTCCAGGTCTAGAGGGGCGGCCATTTTCATTAAAAACTCAGTGATGTTTCAGGCTCAACAGATTTATAAAGATCCCAACAGTCGTTTTGTGATAGTTCAGGGTACCATCCAGAACAAACTTCTAACTATGGCTTCAGTGTATGCCCCAAACGCCTCACAGGCTACATTCTTTAAAGAATTTTTTCAGACCTTGGATAGGTTCCACTCCCCCCACATGTTAATCGGAGGGGATTTTAACTTAGTAGCCCATTCAGGACTTGATAGAAGCCGAACATGCCCGACATCTAAGGCCTTTCCTAAATCCCTTCAACATTCTCTAAAATCCTCTCAACTCATAGATATTTGGAGAGCCCATAATATCGGCTCTAGGGAATATACGTTCTATTCCCACCCCCATGACAGTTACTCCCGCCTAGATTATATTTTTGGCACCCCCTCCCTGACAGTGAACTCTACTACAGCCAACATACATGTTTGCCCCTGGTCGGACCATCACCTCGTATCCACCCATATCTCTTGTTTAGGCCTCCCACATATAGCCAGGTCCTGGCGCCTTAATGACGCACTACTCACTGATCCTGTGATTATGGCTCAGTTGATGGAACGTCTCAAAGAATATTTTAGGCTTAATAATGTAGAGAACATCTCCCCTATCTCTCTATGGGCAGCCCATAAGGCTGTGATGAGGGGCCACCTGATCGAGATTTCCACGACCCAAAAACGTCAAAAACAACAGGACACTCACAAACTCACCCTAGAATTGGAACAACTATATCATAGACACACTCAGACCCCTACGCAGGAGTTGCTCCTCCAAATCACCGAAAAAAGGAGAGCCCTAGATGATATACTGTCAGGTCAAATTGAGAAATCCCTTAGATGGTCTAAAGCTCGATTCCTCCTTTACAGTAACTCCGCTTCCACGATGTTTGCGCGAAAGCTTAAACAGTCCTCCCAACCGACCCACCTTTACAAATTAAAAGATTGCCACGGCAACCTCACCTCCCATCCAAAACATGTGCTGCAGATTTTCTCCTCCTTCTATCAAAAACTTTTTTCTGGCCCAGACCCTTCGCACCCTCCCCCCATGCAGTCCTGGTTGGATGCCCTCTCGCTTCCTCGACTTTCGGAGGAGCAATTGGGTATCCTAAATGCCCCCTGCTCATCTGAGGAAGTTGCCTCCATTATCTCCTCTCTCAAACCCTCCAAATCCCCAGGCCCTGATGGCTTCTCTCCTGTTTATTACAAAAAATTCGCTGAATCCCTACTCCCCACTCTTACTAATATGTACAATCAAATACTTAAAGGACAGTGTTTCCCTGAAGAAATGCTGCTAGCCAACATGTCCCTCATTCCCAAACCCGGCAAAGATCATACCCTCCCCCAAAATTTTCGCCCCATCTCAGTTATAAATAATGATCTAAAAATATTTGGGAGGATTCTGGCTGACAGATTGGCCAAAGTTATTATAACCCTGATATCACCCGATCAAACTGGATTTATCCCATCGAGGCAGATCACAGATAATATCCGTTTAGCCACTAATATCCTACAGGACGCCCATATGAACTCAAACTCAGTATTGCTTTTGAGTCTAGACATAAACAAAGCATTCGACAGTGTCCTCTGGACATATTTGGATACAGTCTTATCTAAGTTTGGTTTTAGTGGGGCATTTATACATGGCTTCAAAGCCCTTTACCATAACCCGAAAACCCGAATTAAGCTTCCAGGATGTTACTCAGATTACTTTTCTCTGAGGTGTGGCACTAGACAGGGGTGTCCTTTATCCCCGCTTCTGTTTGCGCTGGCTATGGAGCCCCTGTCTAGATCCATCTCTAATGACCCAAACATCAAAGGCTACAGAAAGGGAGATCAGGAATTTAAACTTAGCCTCTACGCGGACGACGTACTGCTATTCATTTCAGACCCCCTACTCTCCCTCCCAAACCTCATGTCCTCCCTTGACTCCTATAAATTATCAGGCCTGGGCGTCAACCCCTCCAAGTGTTCGGCTCTACCAATTCACCTTCCGCAACTTCTATTGACCACTCTTACAGATAATTTTAAATTCTCATGGAACCATATCTCCCTACAATATCTAGGTGTTAAACTGTTCCTTTGAAACAGCTATATTCATTGAATTATCCTCCTGCTTTTTCAAATGTTAAATACCTTTTAAATCAATGGTCCTCATATCACATATCATTTCTAGGGAGAATTCAGGCAGTGAAAATGAACATCCTCCCCAAACTCCTATTCCTCTTCAGATCCCTACCCCTATATGTTTCTCGATCAGTCCTACAGAGGGTTCAGATGGACCTGCTTAGGTTTATATGGCAAAACAAAAAGCCACGAATGGGACATGGACTGATGTATAGAGCCCTGAGAAGGGGTGGCTTGGGATGCCCGGATCTATGGAAGTACTTCCTGGCATCTCGGCTTATCCAGTTGGCGCAGTGGCATTCCGTCCCTGCCTCTGTGCCATGGCTACAATTTGAACAGGTCTCGGTGACCCCATACTACCTCCCCGGTCTTCTCTGGTCCCGCTCAATCTCCCCCAAAGATATCACCCCATTAAACAATATTGTAGGCCAATCACTTTATTTATGGTCTCTCTACCGCAAAAAATTTAAGCTACAATCAGATGTGCCCCTTTTATCCTCTTTTTTGGGAGAACCCTCATTCCCCCCAGCCTTTTCCTCCTGTTTGCCATATCTTAAATGGATTGAGCTGGGCTTGGTGAACCTCGCGTCTCTGTTGCAGAACACCTCCTTTTGTTCCTACACTCACCTGCAGCAGACATATAATATGGGCAGATCCGAGTTTCACCAATACCTGCAAATTCGACACTTCTACTCGACTCTTATGATGGGCGGGGTGGAGATGTCGAAAACTCCCTTTGAACTTTTATGTGGAGAAGCGGCGAGGGATAAGGGGACCATCTCCGTACTTTATAAATACCTTAATGACTATAACTCCCCTCAAAAATCCTTAGCAATGGTGGCATGGGAGGTAGAGTTGGCTCAGGAGGTCCCGGACGGAGAGTGGCAAGACATGATAGACAACATGCACAAATGCACACGATCGGTGTCAATTAAGGAAACGGTACTCAAACTTCACACTGGATGGTACTACACTCCGGACCGTCTTCATAGAATGTATCCCCTGGTCTCTGGCACATGTTTTAGAGGATGCCAGGACAGGGGTACATTGCTGCACACGTTCTGGAGCTGCAAAGCCTTAGACACCGTTTGGCACAAGACTACATCTCTCATTAGGCTTCTCTCCGGTATATCGCTTACTCTGACATGCCAAATGTGTCTGCTGTTTGCGGAGCTTCCAGATGTTCCCCTCCCCCTACAAAAATTAATCCACACACTTTTTAGTGCGATTCAATGGGCAATAGCATTGAACTGGAAGCGCCCCCAAGTATCCTGGTCACAGGTGATTTCTCGTATGGAGTCCATCAGGTCTATGGAGAGAATACATCATACTCTCTTAGACTCCATGCATATATTTAACCGAAAGTGGAACATCTGGACAGCCCATCTGCTTAGTAACAGTCTGGAAGACCCCTTGGTACCCACGGCTGACCCTCATTAATGCAAATCTTAATTCTACTTGTTAGAACATGCCGATGGGATGCTCCTGGGCCTTCACAGCATATCTGATCTTTATGATAATAGAAACATAATTTTTTGTTCCCTGACAGTAAACTCATTTAATTAGAAGTGCACATTTATCACGATTGTATGCCTCCTGTTTTTTTTTCCTTTTTCTTTCACTGTCTGTCTTTTTATTTCCTTATTGTTTTACTACCTCTGTTTTATGGGCTTATTTAGTACATTTATGAGAACTATGGTTCACACTGTGTGTGATATAACATTCCACTGTTGTGGGCTTTCTAGCCGTCTTGATTCATGTCACCACAGTGCCTGTACACCCAGATGTTATATTTTCCTACAATAAAAACGTTTGAAAACAAAAAAAAAAAAACACTCTGCTCTTGCTGTTCAAGCGTTTTCTATTGAAGTCTATGGGGACAAAAATGCTAAAATTTGCCTGAAAAGTAGCTCATGTACTTTTTTGAGCAGCAGGCTTTCTGCTACAGGCAACAAAATGCTCAATTGTAAATGGGGACGATTTAAAATTTAATGGGATTTTGCTTGTTGTACATTTCTGATCATCGAGCTGATAAGTGCTCAAGTGTGGACAGGGCCTTAAGGCCCGTACACACGATACAAAAATCGGAGAGAAAAATTTGTTCGAGCTGTCTGCCGATTTTCGGATTGTTAATACGGTGCTTTCGACAGCCGGTTTTGCTTTTTCATTAGACAAAAGCTGAATGTGCAGACTATAACCTTTTTCATTTCGGCGTCCGATTTTCATTTCATTAGTACGGTTTTCGTACGAAAAAAATCGTAAGAGCAAGTCTATGTATGCTCAGAAACAAAAGAATACATACAAAACTATTCAACACATTAAGTCACTTCTGACGTTGTATTCTGTCATACGAAAATTTTCACATTGTGAGTAACCTCTTCACTTTCAACATGAGACTAGCATGTTCGGTCGTCCAAAAATCTAAGCGTGTGTAAGAGGCTTTAAGCAGTGCAACGCACAAAGTGTTACAATGTGTATCAGTGCAATGCAAAGATCCCTTGCTGTGCATACAGTTCAATTAGGTTTTGGTATCAAGAGGCACTGCAATGCATCACAGGGTGCATGCGCATTAGGCTGCTTTCACACTGCTCAATTGCAAAAACGCAGTAAAAACACATACTGTATGTGTTGTGTACTAGTTAAAAAGGGACGTGACTAAAAAAATGCAACTGCGGTGCATTTTTTTCATGCGTTTCCCATTCATTTTAATGGGGAGGTTTGTTTTTGGTGCCTTTTTTTCCAGCAGCAAGGAGGGGCTCCCTACTGCTTCAATTGGTGGCAAGTGTGGTAGGTCGGGCTGCCCACTATACTGCCAATAGCCTGCCATTTTGCCCTATTTGATGTCACTTCTGCCTGCGCTGGTGAGCACCCTCCCACTGCATGGGCTGCGCTCTGCTGGGCAGATGCTACCTGATATTACACCCAGTGCCCTGCACCTCCTGGCGAGAAGCGGGTGTCTGACGTTTTGTTGGAAGGCAGTTACCCTTCCACAGCAGTTGCATGTGCTCGCACTCTGCCTCCTTGCTGGAGGGAGAGGTGTATTGTCCTGCATCTTTTCTCCATCTAGGAAAAACGGTGGGAGTGGTTGTTGTCTGTTGGTGACCAGCCTGCCGTTCAGATGGTCTCGGGACTTGCTATACCAATGGTGTGTGCTCTCTATGGCCAGACAGCCTTGGCATTGATGGTGGTGTCCAGGACATGGTGGTGGCCTTCTAGGGGTTTCCTGCCACTGCCTTTGCACAATTCTCAAGTGATGGCAACGCAGCCCGGTTTCTTTGTGTCTCCCCACTTTGTCTGCGGTCTGTTGGGAGGCAGGAGGGGGGGACCCTTTGTTGGTGGCGTATGGTTCATCATGACTATGCCTATTTCACCTGAAGGCCTGTGTCGTTACCCTCCAAGTCACATGTCTGCACACCTTTTATGCTGTGTTCAGTCTTATGTGGCCTTTCCACCAGGCTTTTTAAAGACCCGTAACTCACGATCGGACTTTTTGACAACAAACATGCAAATTAGCTGTTTTGGAGCAACATCCGACCATGTGTACGCTCCATCGGACAAACTTTTTCTGTTTCCATCGGACTTTTGTTGGCTGTGCGAATGGACAAACTTTCCGGCAACAAAAGTCCGATCGTGTGTACACAAAAGCATCAGACTTTTGTACAAACTACAGTACGCGGCCGCGAGAATGTTTCCAGCACGAACCCATCGCGCTGGTTCTCGGCGACAGGGTACTGTGCATCTCGCGCTGGCTGCAATAGGAAAAACACATTTTCCTACTCCGGCGAGCGCGATAGGGAATTCCCCTCTGGGGGCATACCAGGCCCTTAGGTCTGGTATGGACTTTAAGGGGAACCCCCTACGCCGAAAAAACGGCGTGGGCGTCCCCCCCCCCCCCCCCCCCCCCCAAAATCCATACCAGACCCTTATCCGAGTACGCAGCCCGGCCGGTCAGGAAAAGGGGTGGGGATGAGCGAGCCCCCCCCCCCCCCCTCCTGAGCCGTACCAGGCCGCATGCCCTCAACATGGGGGGGGTGGGCGCTTTGGGGGAGAGGGCGCCCTGCGGCCCCCCCAACCTAAAGCACCTTGTCCCCATGTTGATGAGGACAAGGGTCTCTTCCCGACAACCCTGGCCGTTGGTTTTCAGGGTCTGCGGGCGAGGGGCTTATCGGAATCCGGGAGACCCCTTTTAATACGGGGGCCCCCAGATCCCGGCCCTCCACCCTATGTGAATGAGTATGGGGTACAACGTACCCCTACCCATTCACCTAGGGGAAAAAAGTGTCAATAAATAAAACACACTACACAGGTTTTAAAATTAATTTATTAGGCAGCTCCGGGGTCTTCTTCCGACTTCGAGGGTCTCTCCGGCGTCTTCTCCCTCTCTCTGGTGTCGTCTCCGTGCTCTCTGGTTCTTCTCCGGTGCCTTCTTCCTTCTGCCGGGCTCCTTCGCTATCTTCTGCTCTTTTGCCGCTCTTTTGCTAGCAGAGGAGCCCGGACATCTGGATCGTCTTCTTCCCTCTTCTCTTCCAGAGATGTTGACACAACGCTCTCTCCGGCTGTAATGCTGTCTGTGCGCTCTGCTATGACTTAGGGGGCGGGGTCACCGCCTATATATGACATCACAGTCCCGGGGCATGCTGGGACTGTGAGGTCATAAGGGGCGTGGTCAAGGCACCAGAGAAGAACCAGAGAGGGGGAAGACACCGGAGAGACCCCCGAAGTCGGAAGAAGACCCCGGAGCTGCCTAATAAATTAATTTTAAAACCTGTGTATTGTGTTTTTATTTATTGACACTTTTTTTCCCTAGGTTGTCGGGGTCTGCGGGCTGGGGGTAGGGGTACGCTGTACCCCATACTCATTCACATAGGGTGGGGGGCCCTCTTAAGGGGGGCTCCCGGATTCCGATAAGCCCCCAGCCCGCAGACCCCGACAACCAATGGCCAGGGTTGGCGGGAAGAGGCCCTTGTCCTCATCAACATGGGGACAAGGTGCTTTGGGGTGGGGGGGCCGCAGGGCACCCACCCCCCATGTTGAGGGCATGCAGCCTGGTACGGCTCAGGAGGGGGGGGGGGGCGCTCGCTCGTCCCCACCCCCTTTCCTGACCAGCCGGGCTGCGTGCTCGGATAAGGGTCTGGTATGGATTTTCCCCTTAAGATCCATATGAGACCTAAGGGCCTGGTGTGCCCCTGGAGGGGACCCCATGCCGGTTTTTTATTTAAACTTTGGCGTGGAGTTCCCCCTCAAGATTCATACCAAACACAGTGCCTGGCATTGGTGGGGATCAAAGTCGGATCCCCGCACCAGTGTGAACACGGCTCACAACGTGTCAATCTCGCCTATAAAAGTGGCGAGATTGACTCAATATCAGACAACAATACAGAAGTTGACCAAAGGGTGGTGGTAAAGAGCTGAAAAACCACGTGATTTGGTGAAAGTTGGCTGGAAAAGTCCTGTCGTCTGTATGCAAGACAAACTTCTGGCCAACTCCCTTTGTACAAAAATCCAAGGGAAAGTTTGTATCCTATCGTGTGTATGGGGCTTTAGGCTGTTTTGCTGATCGTCATTCTGCCAAAGGCTCTGGCCTAAGTTTTGCTTTGCGCACCAGACCTCTTAGCAGGCCTGGGCTGCAGTCCCCCTTCACAGCTTCCTAGTGCCACCCTGGATGACATCTTTAACACCCATAAGGAAATGGTGCCTTTTTACTGCTATCGAGGGAGGAATAGCACTGCGGTGCGGTAGAGTCCTCTCTACTCTGTTTACCATGCGGTGGCATTATGCACTTCCAACTTCGCAGGTCCAGGTGACCCACTGCCGATCTCCATGTGCACTGAGCAGGATTAAATCAATTGCTGGGTGTCAGAGAATCATCGGCACCATATCCCTTAAATCAACAGAACATTAGTAAAAGAAAAAGAATGGGATTTTTAAGGTGTCACACAACTTATTTTTATACAAAAAAAAAAAAAAAAGCTAAATTTTATTTAAACGTTTTGTTAAAATCAGTCAGTTGAATTATGCGATTATGGAACAAATGCAGTGACTATGGCTCTACATATTTCGCCATATCATGGCTTCTTCAGGAGACTTTAACAGGTACTGCATATGTAATCCCTACAAGTTAAGAATAACATCTTTGGGGGCGTGGCCGAGAGCGGCATGTGAGAGGACTTGCATCACAGAGCTCCCGCACTGATCCTCTTCCCAGCCTAGCACAGCAACCGGAATCGGGACTGCGGGGGAACCCTCCCAGACACACTCGGAATCGTCGGCGAGCACTCCAGGGCGTCATGCTGACCTGAAAACACTCGGAGACCGGGCCACCCGATATCCAACATGGCTCCTCTCTCACAGCGCGCACGAGGCATGAAGGACACGGGTAAGCCTCCAAAGACCCCTAAGGGTACAGGGAAAGACCCCCCTAGAGATATGGTCTACTATGCACAGAAGTTAGCGGGCCAGGCGGCAAGTGGGAGCAGGGAGGACATGTTAAACACCCCAGCGGTGTTCCACACTCAGCCAGAGGAGGAGGTGCACACACAGGGCCCTGCAGCTTCCCCTAGTCAGACTCTGCCAGATATGGAGGAGGATGAAGAGGGTGATGACACTGAACAACCTTCCCTAGCAGAGATACTGAGAGCGGTGCACAAATGCACCGTGTCACTGCACACTCTGCAGGATCAGTTTGGAGGCCTGAAGGAAGAACTAGGGTTTATCAGGCATGATTTGCAGAAAACAAGGGAGCGCACTACTGCAGCAGAAGGCCGCATCAGTGAGCTGGAGGACAAAATCACGCCATTATTAAGAGAAACGCAAATAACAGCCAGATTTGCCAGAGCTAATGAACTTAAATCTAATGATACTGAAAATTGTTTGAGGCGAAACAATATCCGCATAGTGGGGCTCCCTGAGAAGACAGAGGGCAGGGACCCCACGAAATTTGTTGAGCAATGGCTTCTGCAGGTGTTTGGGAAAGAGGCGTTCACCCTGCTGTATTCAGTGGAGCGGGCACACAGAGTACCGCCCAGGCACCTTCCACCAGGGCACCCACCACGCACCATGATAGCCAGGCTACTCAACTATAAGGGTAAGGAAATTGTGCTCCGCCAGGCGAGGGAAAGGCGCAATGTCCAATTCAATGGGGCCCGCATCTCATTTTATCCTGACTACTCTGCTGAGATACAGAAGCGCAGAGCTAGATTCTCCGATGTCAAAAAAAGGCTGCAACGGCTCAGGTCCACATATGCCATGCTATTCCCGGTGCCTGAAGCATCCTCATGGCTGGACGCTAATGAGGATATCCTTCGACAAGCAGGTAGAGGAGCAGCGGAGGGAGACTAAGATGGAATTGCAGAGGCGAATTGCAGAGGCTCTGGACATGTACAGTGACGTTTAAACATACCGGGCTGGGAAACCACAACCTACAGATATACCACAAGCATTGAGCGCAAGTGAATTTACCAAAAAAGTTTGGTGACTTTTGAGTATTAAATACCCATTCGTTGAACCCAAGCTGAACTTATGCCGCGTACACACGGTCGGACTTTTCGTCTACAAAAGTCCGACAGCCTGTCCGACAGACTTCCGGCGGACTTTCGGCGGACTTGCAGCAGACTTTCTAACGAACGGACTTGCCTACACACGACCACACAAAAGTCCGACGGATTCGTACGTGATGACGTACACCGGACTAAAATAAGGAAGTTCATAGCCAGTAGCCAATAGCTGCCCTAGCGTGGGTTTTTGTCCGTCGGACTAGCACACAGACGAGCGGATTTCGGGGTCCGTCGTAGTTACGACGTAAAGATTTGAAGCATGTTTCAAATCTAAAGTCCGTCGGATTTGAGGCTAAAAAAGTCAGTTGAAAGTCCGGAGAAGCCCACACACGATCGGATTACCAGCCAGCTTTAGTCCGTCGGCGTCCGTTGGACTTTTGTAGACGAAAAGTCCGACCGTGTGTACGCGGCATTAGAGTTTAAAGTTGAGTTGCCATGAGCAACCCTAAGTTTTAGTTGTATACCCCTATCCAGTTTTTTTCTATTTAGCTTTTACAATTGCCAATCTTTTCTCTTCTTCAGGGCAAGGAAGTTTCCCTCACCACATCGAGGATTTTACCACCCCTCACATAGGAAGGGGGGAGCTTCGATTATTTTGTCTACAGCTTCACTTGTTTTCTTTATTCTTTTGTCATGTCAATACCAAGACCTCAGAGCAAGAAGGAACCAGCAGGCAAGCAGGACGGACTGTGGAGGATTTCACATCCATACCAAAGTGAACTATCTCATGGATGACTCAGGTACTCTGTTTTTGTCACACTTGGCGCGTAGAGACTATGCACACCCTAAGGCGCCTAGTACACAAGATGCCTTACACTACTTTAACCATAAGACTACCCATAAATTAGTACTGTCTCATTGCTATCATGGAACATTAGGGGAGTTCAGAGTCCTCTTAAGCGCACTATGGTTACCACTGTACTTAAAAAAAAAAAAAAAAAAAAAATACTCCCCCACGGAAACGGTTTCATGCCTGGGTTTCTCCTGGGTGGGTTGGGCATACCTTTCCACTCATACCTCTTACTCCAGGGGGGTGAGTGTGATGGTGCATTGGGCCCTGGATTTTCAATTATTGGACAAACCGATAGATGATGAGGGGAAATATGTGATACTACTATGTAAAAGTTATCAACTAAATGGTATAATTGCTGCCATATATGTGCCACCCCCATTTAGTTTAGAGGTACTGAGAATATTGTTGACGTATCATATGGGTCATCCTGGTGTTCCCCCTCATCGCTGTAGGGGATCTAAACTGTTACATGGATCCAACTCTGGATAAACAGCTGCCTACGGTGGCTTCTCGCACAAAAGCCCGAATGGCACAGTGGAAGCTCACGGAGGAGGCAGGTTGGATTGATCCGTGGCGCAGCCAAAATCCATTGCAGAAGCAATTCTCCTGCTTTTCTAAAACCCACCTATCCTTATCAAGGATTGACATGTGCTTATGCACACCCCAAACGGCACACTTACTGGAGGACATTAGGTACCTGTTGAGGGGAGTGGAGTGTCAGATCATTCCCATTTAATGGTCACCCTGGTGGCCCTGCCTGCTGCAGACATGCCTAGGGCTTCATGGAAACTTAACACATTTTGGCTTATAATGTTTCCTTCCCATGAAAAGATAATGGCTGAGATCTCTGGGTTGTGTCGGCGTTATGAGGATCACCCTGATTTGGGATTAACCTGGGAGACGTTCAAAGCGTTCCTCAGGGGGATTCTGATTACTGAAGTTACGGGCATTAAATCTAAAACGAATGCTATCAAGGAGCAAACTGCGCAGTTGGTGAGCCGACTGGAAGCAGAGTTTATTGCAGACCCTTCTGATGCAGCCAGGGAAACGTGGCTGGCTGCGCAGGAGGCGGTAGACCGGATCACAGGGGAGACAGCAGAAAGAAAGATTTTTCAATAGACAAGCCTTCTATGAAGAGGGGGAGCAGACAGGCCATATGCTTGCAAAAATAGTGAAGGCCTCCCAGACATCCCCGTCCATCGGAGTGTTGCGTACCGAGGCAGGGAGGATTGTGAGCACCCCATCCATATAATGAAAGGGCTGGTAAAGTTTTATTCTAACCTATATAGGTCCCGGGTGAACTACTCGACCACTGAATTGCAAGAGTATTTGCAGGCAATTGAGCTGCCTGGTTTATCAACTTCCCAGAGTACACTCCTGGACTCCCCAATTAAACTCGAGGAACTTCAAGAGGCACTTAGCCTCTTCCCAAACTCAGAGGCCCCTGGGGACGATGGAATCCCCATGGAAGTCTTTAAACAATATGGGGGAATTATGCTTCCGCGGTTGCTAAAGGTGCTTAAAGCAGGGTTCCACTCAATTTTTTTTAACTTAATTTTACCCCCTTCAGTTAATTGCATAGATGTTCAAATGCCGCACGAAATTTTTTTTATCGCTGTAATTACCTTTTATATTGTACTTTTATTGTGGCACTTCCTGTCTCTCCTCCCATGGGAGTAGGCGTGTTTATTGCCTTTCCCCGGCGCCGCACTGTCTCCTGTCAGGCTTCCCAAGATTCAGTGCGGAAACAATGATCATGCGCGTGAACAAGCTGTGAATGAACGGCATTCACCTCATCCCGGAAATCAATGCTTGTGGGCTTCACATGCCCACAAGCAACATGGAAACAGCCAGCATCACATTTTTTAAGTTATCCTTCGGTACGAAAACAGACAGAGGCGTAAATATTACACCCAAACTGTGAGTATTATTTTAGGATTAGCAAAGTGTCTCGATGACCTAAAAAAAAAAAAAAAAAAAAATTGGTCGCCGGACTCCCGCTTTAATTATGCCAGAGAAAATCAGTGCCTCCCAGAATCCATGACCAGAGCTAATATTATGCTTCTGTTAAGACCAGGTAAGGACCCCCTGGATCCAGGTTCCTACAGACCGATCTCGCTCCTTCAGAGCGACATCAAAATCCTAGCGAAGGTCTTGCGGCTCAATGGGGTCATTATCCACTTGGACCAGTCGGGATTTATACACCAGAGGTCGATGGCCATTAACCTCCGCAGACTCTATCTGAACATGCAGACACAGTCGGATTATATGGGGGACAGGGCACTGTTGTCATTGGACACCCATAAGGCCTTTGACAGCATAGAGTGGGAGTACCTCTGGGCTGTCGTGGGCAAACTTTGGCTTTGGTGAAGGGTTTTTGTCATGGGTGAAACTGCTGTATTGCTCACCTAAGGCGATCATTAGGGAGGCAGGACACATTTCTGCACCATTCACCCTGTATAGAGGCACCCGACAAGGATGCCCACTGTCCCCACTCCTCTTCGCCATCGCCATAGAGCCCATGGCAGCCTTGATTAGAACGCACCATGGTATATGTGGGTTCCAATATGGTGGGATTCAGGAGAAACTTATGCGATATGCCGACGACACCATGCTACTCCTGGGGGGACACAGCTGACTCCCTGAAGGAAGCTATGGCAGTAATTGGAAAATTTGGGACCTACTCAGGACTGGTGATTAATTGGACCAAATCCTCCCTTCTGCTGCTGGACGCAAATCCGGACGGCACAAGGAAGGCGATGCATGAGGTGCCGGTGTCCAACGGCTTCAAATGCTTAGGAATACAGATCACGGCAGAACCACGTGAATTTATCTCCCTAAATCTGACCCAGATATAAAAGAATCCGTGATAAAGTCAAAATTTGGTCCCGCCTTAAACTGTCCCTGGTGGGGAGGGTAAATCTCATAAAAATGATTTTCTTTCTTGTACATCACGTGACACAGAGCCTCAGTAATTACTGATGGTTATATAGGGTATTACTAGGTGATTGGACACTGGCACACCCTAAACCGGAAGTTCAACCCCCTATATAATCCCTCCCCTTATAGGGATACCTCAGTTTTTTCGCCAGTGTCTTAGGTGTTGGACGTGTAAAGATGTCCTGTGCTGAGCTCCAAAGGGAATATCCTATACTGGGGCAAGCCAGGTGAACCGGATCCATTTCAAAGTATCCTTTCTAGGCCGAATTGGATGGTACCCGGGCCTCGTGTCCGAAGAAACAAGGTTTTACCTGTAACGCTTCTCTTTTTAGAGAGCTGGACCCCGCATTTCAGAATTTGGTTTTTCTAGCCTTATTCTTGGCCGGGTGCTTTACAGGCCCAGAACTGCGGATCCCCCTATCCATAGGGGGCCCCAGTCTCTGAAGGTTTTCCAAACGGGCCCACCGTGAGAGGTGAAGATTGGGTCTGTATAGCAGAACCCTGCAGTTGGATAAGGTAAGGGAGATTCCACAGAATTTTTTAATTCTAGTAGGTTTCTCCTTTAAGTAAATGTATGCTATGCCTATTGTCGCCACCGGGGGCTGCCAAGAGCACATACCTTCACATGCTTGATTGTCTGTCTCAGTGTTCACGCTGCACAGCTCCTCCAGCCGAGCTCCAGGTAGGATGGGATGGGGGCTATTCCTGCAGGGATATTCCCCCCAAGATTAGGGGGGGCCGCAGTGGTCTGTGAGGCGGTAGTATACCGCACTGTCACCGCCACCATTGCCATGTGGCAGACCCCATCATCTGCCGGCCTCTCTCCTTCCTCCGCCACCCCAGCCTCCCCTCCATGCTTGTCCCGGAGTTTTTGAAAAAATAGGGGGGGTGGTCAGAGGAGGGGGGGCGGAGCATCAGCACGACGTTCGGCGTGCTTAGACGCCCACATCGCCGGCTATAAGAAGCACACTTTTCAGGTGCACACAGCCTATGGAGGGACACAGAGCTGATGGTCGCATGTAAGGTGGGACACAGGCATTCTCCTAGGCAGCATTTACTAAGAAACACTTGACTGGGCATTGGTAGCAGTGGCAAGTTGCTGGACTAAATCGCTCAGCAGTCAGTGTTTCATTTTTGTGATACCACCACCTTGTTTGCTTTGCACTATGGGTAGAAGAGGTACAAGTACCCCAAAAACCAGAGGCTCCAGGGGATCTCCCTCAGGCTCTGAGGATCCCCCTTCTGCAGCACCTTCCCCCCCTGAAGGACCTGGGATGGCTGGCCAGGGAGAGCCGTTGGGGTCAGGGGCTGCATCTGCTTCTGGCACTTCAGCCCCTGTATACATTATGCAGGAGGTTTTTTCCTCAACCATTAATGGACTAGAGGAAAGATTAATGGCCTTAATCGCATCTTCACTCAGTGGAAGAAAACGCACTAGGTCTTCCTCTGTTACCCAGGACCCTCAGGCAGAGGAACTCTGGGGGGAAAAAAGAGAAGAATCCCTTTCAGAGGATTGGGATAGGACTGATGATTCCTCCTCTGAGGTATCAAGTGGAGAAGGGCCCTCTTCAGCTTCTCAGGATGAGAAAGTCTTTGTACAGATCCTTGCTGGATTGGTCCGCTCCACATTTAAGTTACCTGTATCTGAGTCCGTTAAAGAACCCTCTTCTTCTTTGGGGTCACTGAAGCCTCCTCAAACAACACATGCTTTTCCTGTTCATAATTTTCTAGAAAAGCTCATTTATTCTGAGTGGGATCACCCAGATAAACATTTTTTTCCACCTAAAAAGTTTTCAACACTTTATCCTAATGGAAGAAAAGTTTATAAAGATGTGGGGGATACCGGCCGTTGACGCTGCCATTTCCTCCGTAAATAAAAGTCTGACTTGTCCTGTAGACAATGCTCAGGGATCCTGTTGATAAAAAAATGGAATCCCTGTTGAAGGATATTTTCTCCTTAGCAGGTTCAGTAGCTCAACTTGCAGTGGCAGCGGTCGGAGTCTGTCAATACTTAGGAGACCATGTTAAGCAGGTCCTTAAAGTTCTACCTGAACAGCAGGCCCAGGGGTTGGCTAACCTTCCAGCGGCCTTATGTTTTTCTGTTGACGCCATCAGAGATTCTATCATACAAACCTCTCGTCTTTCACTTGGGTTGGTGCATATGCGTAGATTCTTATGGTTAAAAATTTGGTCAGCCGAAGCACCATGTAAGAAACTTCTGGCTGGATTTTCATTTCGTGGTGCAAGGCTGTTTGGAGAGGATTTGGACAATTATATCCAAAAGATCTCTAGTGGGAAAAGCACTCTCTTACCTGTTAAGAAAAGGAGTAAGCGTCCCTCTTTCAAACAAGCTCTTTCCCCAGTGCCAGGAGCATCAGCCTCCAGGCTGTCGCGACGGCCTCCTCCGTCAGGATCTAGAAATAAATTTCAGAGTCGACCCCAGGGACAAAAGAAGTCCTGGGGGAAGAAGCCTACTAGACAAGACGCTAAAGCCTCTTTATGAAGGAGCACCCCCGCTTGATCGGGTAGGGGGGAAGATTGCTACGGTTCTCAAAACTCTGGCAGGAGGATTTCCAGGACATATGGGTAATCTCCACGGTAACTCTAGGTTACAAACTGGAGTTTTAAGAATTCCCCTCTCCTCATTTCCTCAGATCAAATGTCCCCTGAGATCCAGAGAAAAAGCAGTCGCTCCTTCTAGCGTTAGAATGACTATTGTCGCAAAAAGTCATCATGGTGGTTCCCACGAAAGATCAAGGATTGGGATTTTATTCCAACCTTTTTACGGTACAAAAACCAAATGGTGATGTCAGACCCATTCTGGATCTAAAGGATCTGAATCGATTCCTAAGGATTCGATCCTTTTGCATGGAATCAATTCGGTCAGTTGTCTCCATCCTACAGGGAGGAGAATTTCTGGCATCAATAGACATCAGAGATGTCTATCTGCATGTACTCATTTTTAATGCTCATCGAAAGTACTTGCGCTTTGAAATAGAAGGGCGCCATTTTCAGTTTGTGGCTCTGCCTTTCGGGCTAGCCACTGCACCTCGAGTGTTTACAAAGATCTTGGCTTCTCCTCTGGCCAGATTAAGGGCTCAAGGTATAACTGTCATAGCATACCTAGGTGACCTGCTCTTGATAGACCGGTCGGTAGCCTGTTTGAGCGGGAACTTGATGACCACAGTCAACTACCTGGAACACCTAGGTTGGATTCTCAACCTAGAAAAGTCTTTCTTAAAGCCAGTAAGAAGACTGGAGTATTTGGGTCTGGTCATAGATACAAGCCAGAAGGTATTTTTACCTCAGGCAAAGATCACTGCCTTAAGAGAGCTGATTCTGGTAGTCAGGACCAAAAAAGGTCCTTCTGTCCGCCTTTGTATGAGGCTGCTGGGAAAGATGGTAGCTTCATTCGAAGCAGTTCCCTATGCTCAGTTTCATTAACCTCCCTGGCGGTATGATTATTTCTGATTTTAGGTGCTGAAAGCGGTACAATTATTTTGAACAGAAATTTGGCGTTTTATATTGTAGGCCTGTAATTCTTAGGAATAGTTCACTTAAATCTGTCCAAACAAGAGTCTAGTAGACATCCCGGGTATGATAAAGTTTGAAAAACGAAATAAAAAATTATAATATAATAAATAACTATAAATAATTATAACAAATAATAATATAATAATAATAAAAATTATATAATAATGTAATCAAATCAAAAACACTGAAATTTGCTCAGTTGCAGAATTTTAGCTTTCGTTACTTTTAGTGTTTGATGACGGATCTCCCCACAAATCACTATCGCTCAATTCTGCAAGTGATTCTAATTTATTATCGCTTTTTTCTAGCTGCTCTAAAACCACTTTTGATGTAAAGAGACAGTTTTGGTTGCTATGGACAATCTCCAGTTTCCTGGCAGAAAGAACAGTTTTATATATATAAAACTGCATGCAGGACACTGGACAGACCACTAGGGACAAAGGGGATGTGTAATTATTTGATACAGTACTGTAATCTGTAAGATTACAGTATGCTGTATCTATACTGTGTGTTTCACTTTTGAATTTACCGCCGAACTCCGTCCCCGTGCGTCGCAACGCTCGCAGGGAACGGAGCTTGGCACTGTGAATCGAGCGAGACACAGCGGCTCGCCGATCACAGCGGGGAGACATCGCAGGATCCAGGGGACAAGGTAAGTATGCTCTTCCTGGATCCTGCGATGCAGTCTGGCTCGGGGATACCGCTTTTGGTATAAAAAATCCAACCCGAGCCAGACTCGGGAATACCGCCAGGGAGGTTAAAGGCTACTGCAACACAGTATCCTGTCGGCCTGGAACAAGAAGGTTCAGACATTAGATTTTCTGATGCACCTGTCTCGTGCAGTGCGCCAGAGCCTCAGTTGGTGGTTAATGCCCGAAAGCCTGCAGTAAGGGAAATCCTTTCTACCGGTTACCTGGACGGTGGTAACAACGGATGCCAGTCTTTCGGGTTGGGGAGCAGTTCTGGAACAGTCTGTGGTCCAAGGGGAATGGTCCAAAACCGAGAGGACCTTACCCATCAACATTCTGGAGATCCGTGCGGCATATCTAGCCCTAAAGGCCTGGACTCTCAGGCTACAGGGCTGCCCGGTCAGGATCCAGTCCGACAATGCCACAGCAGTGGCTTATATCAATCATCAAGGAGGCACCAGGAGTCGGGCAGCTCAGAGAGAAGTGAACCAGATTTTAGTCTGGGCAGAAAAGCATGTGCTATGCATATCGGCAGTTTTCATTCCAGGGATAGAGAACTGGCAGGCGGACTATTTGAGTCGCCAGCGGTTATTCCCAGGGGAATAGATCTCTTTGCATCCAGATTCAACAAAAAGATCGACAAGTTTGTGGCAAGAACAAAGGATCCTCTTGCATGCGGGACAGATGCGTTGGTGATTCCGTGGCATCGGTTCTCACTGATTTATGCATTCCCTCCTATTCTACTCCTTCGCAGAATCAGGCAGGAAAAGAAGTCAGTACTTCTGGTGGCCCCAGCTTGGCCCAAGAGGGCTTGGTATGGAGAAATAGTAAGGATGACAGTAGGTTCACCGTGGACCCTACCGTCACGTCCAGACCTGTTATCTCAAGATCCAGTGTTCCATCCTGCCTTACAAACTCTAAATTTGATGGTTTAGCTATTGAAACCCACGTTCTGAAGAGTCGTGGGCTTTCAGGTCCTGTGATTTCTACCTTAATCAATGCAAGGAAGCCAGCTTCCAGAGTGATTTATCATAGAGTCTGGAAAGCTTATGTATCCTGGTGTGAATCCAGGGGTTGGCATCCCAGAAAATATGTAATAGGTAGAATTCTTGACTTTCTACAAATGGGATTAGAAATAAAGCTGGCCTTGAGTACCATCAAGGGCCAGGTCTCGGCCTTATCAGTGTTATTTCAACGGCCACTTGCTTCACATTCTTTGGTCCGAAACTTTATGCAGTGGGTGACGCCTCCTAATCCTCCGGTTAAGGCGCCCCTAAACCCCTGGGACTTGAATTTGGTTCTGTCGGTTTTACAGAAACAGCCTTTTGAACCAATACGTCAAATTTCCTTGGTCTTGTTGACAAAGTTAATTTTTCTGGTAGCCATTTCTTCTGCTAGAAGAGTATTAGAATTAGCAGCTCTTTCCTGTAAAGAGCCTTATTTAATCATACACAAGGATAGAGTGGTATTGCGCCCTCATCCTAGCTTCCTACCGAAAGTGGTTTTCAGATTTTCATCTAAACCAAGATATTGTTCTGCCTTCCTTTTCTCCAGATCCCTGTTCTACAGAAGAAAGGTCACTACATTCTTTGGATGTAGTAAGAGCAGTCAAGGCCTATCTGAAAGCAACTGCTCAAATTCGGAAAACGGATGTTTTGTTCGTGCTGCCAGAAGGTCCCAATAAAGGACAGGCAGCGTCAAAATCTACCATTTCTAAATGGATTCGACAAATGATTATTCAAGCTTACGGTTTGAAACAGAAAATTCCTCCTTTTCAGATCAAGGCACACTCCACAAGGGCTATTAGTACTTCTTGGGCGGTGCATCACCAGGCCTCTATGGCTCAAATCTGCAAGGCCGCAACCTGGTCTTCAGTCCATACATTCACCAAATTTTATCAGGTGGATGTGGGAAGGCATGAGGATATCGCCTTTGGGCGTAGTGTGCTGCAGGCAGCGGTACGAGGTCCTCAGGTCTGATTACACCCTACGTTATGTGGTCCCCTCCCCTCAGATAGCATTGCTCTGGGACGTCCCATCAGTAATTACTGAGGCTCTGTGTCCCGTGATGTACGAGAAAGAAAATTTGATTTTTTTATAACAGCTTACCTGTAAAATCCTTTTCTTTTGATGTACATCACGGGACACAGAGGTCCCGCCCCTCTTCTAATACACTTATATTGCTTTGCTACAAAGCTGAGGCATCCCTGTAAGGGGAGGGATTATATAGGGGGTTGAACTTCCTGTTTAGGGTGTGCCAGTGTCCAATCACCTAGTGATACCCTATATAACCATCAGTAATTACTGAGGCTCTGTGTCCTGTGATGTACATCAAAAGAAAGGGATTTTACAGATAAACTGTTATAAAAAATCCTATTTTTATGCCCCAACCTCTGTATATCCTGCACAACACACCAATGGTAATCCCACTAAAGCTGTTTAGAATTCTTAATTTTATTTTTAGCGCCTTCATATGGCTAGATAAACCCCCCAAGGATAAAATTGGAGCAATTACAAAAATCTAAGGAGGCCTCGCCCTCCCCAACCCTTGGGTATACTCTCTGGCGGCTCAGACGCAACATATTGCCCGGGCTATGCCAGAAGACCTGGAAACGGAAGATGGAAATCTACACTCTGAACCCATTAGGGCCCTAATGTGTCATGTCACTGGTTTCGCTGACGTACCCACAGGTATGGAGGCCTTGGCGTATGCAAAATCCAATAAACTATTTCCCACATACGTTCTGATGCAAAACATTTGGAACAAACTTAGACAGCTACAAGAAGTAGAGGGCTTTACTGGGCAAAGTCCGATATGGAATAATGGATACTACGAGGAACTTCAGTCACTGGATTGTGGTGTGCAGTGGGAGAGACACGAGGTCGCTCGCATGCGACATATATTTGCTGTGCGAAAATTGATTCCCTTTCAGGTGTTGAGGGAGCAATTTCACCTCCCAAACTCTATGTACTTCTATTATATGCAGCTGCATCACGCAGTGACGGCGCAAACTGGGGGGGCCCTGTGGATTCTCTCACCGGCCCCAATATTTCGATATATGGTTGAGGTATCCCAGTTTAAGGGCCTTATATCTAGTACTTAATCAATATATACCTAGAAGAATTTCCCAAGGGGGCGTCGAGCAAATGGGAAAGAGATGTAGGATCATTTGAGGATGAACAATGGGGGGAGGAACTCCAGGCAGTACAACTTTGCTCCCTAAATGTGGCCCAAGGGCTATCTCAGTTATACATCAGCCTTAGGGTACACTACATGCCTGAAAGGTTGTTCAGGATGGGAGTACAAGCGGATTCCAACTGTCCGAGGTGTGCGAGAGATCATGGGGACTTGATATACCTGCTCTGGAGGTGCCCCAGACTACATCTGTACTGGTCAGGGGTTATAGCCACTATCAACAGAGTCTATCAGACTACCATACCCGCTGACCCAAAGCCATGTATACTGGGGATGATAGATGACATTCCTATAGAGGACAATTTCAAACAGGCCATAGCCAGGGCCTTGTTTCAGGCCCGTAAGCTGATCCTTCGGCGTTGGAAGGTGATTGAACCCCCAACGTTGAAGGAATGGATTGCTCAAATGGGAGACACCATAAGGTTGGAAAAATACATATTTCAACATGGTCGATCTGGGAAAGTTTGACACCCCTGGTCTCTCTCCTGTTGATCTGGTGATGGACAGATTGCTGAGGTAAAGGTTGGGACTGCGAGAGACACATTGGGAGAGAGAAGTAGCAGAAAGAAGCTACACTAGATGAACTTAAATGTAGTGCTGATGCATAAATAATCAGTACCCTCAGAGGAAATACTAGAAATGTACACTACAAGATGGTATTGTACGAATATACTTCCTGCGATGGTATTTGAACTGTATGACAAAATATGCGTCGTCATTGTGAGCTGTAAAGTCTTTCTGTTGGTTTTGTTTAAAAAAAAAAAAAAAAAAAAAAAAAAAGAATAACATCTTAGACAAACAATTGACTAGTGTAATAATCTACTTGTACTAAAAAAATAAATAATTTTAACCAAAACTGTATTTAAATCTGAGGTTCTTTTTAGGAATGTTTGGGGCTTTTAAAAACAAAAGGGGCTTTATGGCTACTTGACTCTTATGCCACGTACACACGGTCAGACTTTTCGACCGGATTTGTCCGACGGACCAAATCCGGCGGACAATCCGATCGTGTGTGGGCTCCACCGGACCTTTAGCGGACTTTTCCAGTCGCAAATCTGACTTTAGATTTGGAACTTGCTTCAAATCTTTGTCGAAACTCCGCCGGACTCAGAAATCCGCTCGTCTGTATGCTAGTCCGACCGACAAAAACCGACGCTAGGGCAGCTATTGGCTACTGGCTATCAACTTCCTTTTTTTTTTAGTCCGGTGTACGTCATCACGTACGAATCCATCTGACTTTTGTGTGATCGTATTTAGTTAAGTCCGTTCGTTAGAAAGTCCGCCAAAAGTCTGTTGGACGGGCTGTCGGACTTTTGTAGCCGAAAAGTCTGACCGTGTATACGCGGCATTAGAAGTACAGCCAAAGCTCATATGGCTGTACTTCTGTGGATCCCAGGATTACAGTTCGTTTTGCATTCCTGTGACCTGTTTTCAGCAGAGAGCGGGCTGTAGTTTGCTCTCTACTGACGTCACAAAAGTCGGTCCAGGCTCATGACAATGGAGTCTGGATCCGCCAGATGCCTGGACCGATGCCCAGCCTCTCGGCAAGGAGCTGTGAGCCTAAGCCTGCCACCCCGACCTCCTTCAGCCCAGCGTTTCAACGAGCGAGGTGAACCTAGCGATCGGCGGTGTTCGATCGGCTCTCGGTGAAGAGGCGCCGGGGGACAGATGCAGGATCAGACCGACACTGCATCCACCTAGGTAAGTATGAATCTTTAAAAAAGAACTAATTTTATTTATTTTTTAATGTTTTTAGCATTGCACTGTTTTTAACTCCTGTTCACCTCCCTGCCTGTCTCCAGAACCGTATCCGAGGCCTAGCAGGGAGGGGAGAGACCTTGCAGTGTGACGAGCACCAATTGGGTGCTCGTGGGGGATAGGGAAGTGTCAGGCTCTTTCAGAAAAAAATCAGAACCTACAAATCCTGTAGTTGCTGACTTTTTAATATTAGGACATTTACCTGTCCATGAATCCAGCGGTGTCTTCACCCCAGCCGATCGGCTGTCCGGTGCTGAAACCACCATCTCCACTAAGGAAAATTAGCAGCGAAGCCTTGCAGCGAAGCGTGCTGCGCTTTGTAAATGGCCCGGGGAAGGAGGAGGTACCAAACAAACAAAGCAGGGCTTCTCTTTTTGGGCAGAGCTCCGCTTAATGTCGGGAGACATCGGCCGGTTCAAACAAAACCAGCCAACATTCGGCCTGTGTGTATGTCAGCTGGTCTGAGAAGCTGGCCGAGCATGCTGGAAAACCAGCAGGTGACCGGCTCCCGTTCATTGGCTGAGAGCGCTGATCGGAGTGTTCTGGTGGGGCGGCTCTCTGAGACACACAGGAGTCTGATCAGCTCAGTGATTTATTATATTCAGGGCAAGGCTGCGCAGAGCTTGGATGAATGATGCCAGGAAGGACGAATGGTGAATCCCATTACAGCTGATATTACCAGCGTGGAGGTGGTGAGCTCATGGAGTGGATAAAAATTGATTCGTTTTTTTGTTTTCTCAGATATTTTTTGATTTTTAGCAAATTTTATTTTAACCACTTCAGCCCCGGAAGGATTTACCCCCTTCCTGACCACTTTTTGCGATTCGGCACTGCGTTGCTTTAACAATTGCACGGTCGTGCGATGTTGCACCCAATCAAAATTGACGTCCTTTTTTTTCCCACAAATAGAGCTTTCTTTTTGTGGTATTTGATCACCTCTGTGGTTTTTATCTTTTGCACTATACACAAAAAAATGAGGGACAATTTTGAAAAAAAAGGCATTATTTTTTGCTATAATAAATATCCCCAAAAAATATATAAAAAAACACTTCCCCAGTTGTCTTTTAGGACAGCCCTTGAGAGATGGAGTCCCTCCCATCGACACAGGAAACCCATTGCTACAGTTCAAAAGGCGGTCACTCAGGTCCCTGGTCAGTCATTTGTGTTTCCTCCGTCGGAACATGTTGCCAGGAACCAGGAGAAGGACTACATCTCTCAGGGGCTGCCTGAAGGGAGTGGAGCCGCACAGGGGGACTGGGTCCTATCCGGCGGCTCCAGTATAGTCCTTACCTTACTATTTTTTTGGGCCCGGGTACCGTCCAGCTGAAAGGAGCAGACCCGTTACCCCCCCCCCCCTCCTTCCAGTGCCCAGGTGTGTCAGTGACAGGGTGAGGCAGGTTCCCCCAGGAGCGGTGTAGGTGGATTCATCCATCCCAGCTCCTTGCTGCAATTGCAGTGGGTGTCGGAGACGCCGTTTGCATCATTTCCGGCAGAACTGCCTCATCGCTCTGTGCCGAGACTTCCGGTTCCGGGTCTCTAGAGGCACAAGGAGTAAGGGGAAAGCCCAGGCTGGGCCTACTATTCCCGACCAGCGCCCAGCAATACCAGACTAGCGGCGGGATCCGGAGCTCGAGAGGGGGACCATGGAGGCTAATCCCCAGGACACTCTGGCGTATGCAGGCACCAGCTAAGCCCAGGTAGGCTGCTGGGCAAGCCCTGTACTGTGGTTTTTTTCATGTGGTTTGTTGTAAGGCTTGGACTTGTAGTACCCCATGGTGGTGGATACCTCGCGGTCCCGGGTATATGCAGTTGGTGGTTGCAGCACTGGTGTTTTAAAGAGGTTTTTTAAAAGGTTTTTGATGCTAAGATCATCTATTCTTTATTTCAGGCTAAAGAGGCTCCAAGGGAAGACAAGTCAGGCCGCAAAAATTGTGGAAATAAGTTGTCCTCAGGCTCTAACAAAGCCTTATGCAGACAGTGTATTAATAGCAGATGTAAACACGTCTGCTTCCACCAGTAGAGTAGCTGCGATTCCCTCCTCCCCATGCCTTACAACATCTAGCTCCGGGGAGCCCGGTACAGTTTAGAGAGCATAGCCCCGCGTTAGCCCTGAATCCTCTGACGCAGACTCAGACCAGGATGAGGATCAGGCTGTAGCTAACAAAGCCGCAAAATACAAGCTGTCTCTTGAGGAAGTAGATGAGCTGTTGAGTGCTATTTATGGTACTCTGGAAATTGATGAGAAAGAAATTCAATTGACCAGACATGATGAGATGTATGAGGCTCTGGGGAAAAAGAAAGCAAAAATATTCCCTATACATAGTGTGCTTTCTGACCTTGTCCGTAAGGAGTGGGCCGAACCGGATAACAGTCTTCTTCCCTAATTCCCTTAAAAAAAGATTCCCCTTTGATGAGAGCCCAGAGGCGGTCTGGAATAAAAATCCTAAACTAGACGCCCCCCGTCCAAAGTCTCGAAACAGTCTGACCTTTTGAGGATATGGGTCATTTAAAGGACCCAATGGACAGGAGAACAGACGTAGTCTTAAAGAGGGCCTGGGATGCTTCTATGGCAGGCCTGAAACCAGCTCTAGCCACTTATTGTGAGGCTAGAAATCTGGAGTTCTGGTTATCACAACTACAAGAACACCTAAAAGCAGGCACTCCTAGGGGGGAGCTCTTAAAAACCTTCCCTGTGCTTTTCAAGGTGACAAGTTTCATTTCTGACGCATCTGCTGATTCCGTAAAATTTACGGCTAAAACTGCGGCACTTTCCGTCGCAGCCAGGAGGTCAGTATGGATGAAAACTTGGGGGGAGACACGGTGTCCAAAACACGCCTGTGCAGTGTCCCTTTTACAGGAGACTTAGTCTTAGGACCTGAATTAGATACCGCCTTAGAAAGGACGACGGATAAGAAGAAAACTTTTCCCACTAAAAAAAAGAATTTCAAAGAATTTTTTTCGTCCCTCAAAGGAACCCTCCAAGTCAGAGAAGGGGTTCAGACCCAAAAAACACTGGACAGGGCAAAAAAGGAAAGGGAGCATACTTTTTAACCGCCCCAATCAAAACCCTAAGCCCCAGTGACATCAGGGTCCCGGTGGGAGGAAGATTAAAGAATTTTCTCCCGCAGTGGGAAAAGATAACCTCAAACGAGTTTGTCTTAAACATAATAAAAAGAGGTTATGCGCTGGAATTTCACAGCGATCCACCCTCAAAGTTTCTTGTGACAAAACTTCCAAGACACACAGAAAAGGCCAAGGCCTTACCATTACTAATAGGGGAGATGATGGATCAAGAGGTATTGACACCAGTCCCTATTCAGGAACAGGGGGACTTTTTTTACTCGCACATCTTTGTGGTGAAAAAACCGTCAGGGAAGTTCAGACTAATCATGAACCTCCGACGTCTGAACCTTTCCATCCGATACAAAAAATTCCACTTACTCAATAAGGAATCTTCTCCAAAAAGGTGTTTATGGCTACCCTGGATTTAAGGAAGAAACAATAAGGAAGGAATGCCAGAAATTTCTTCGGGTGTTGATTCAGATAGACACCAAAATGTATCATTTTCAGTGCAGAGCATTTCCCTTCGGACTGTCGTCCTCCCCGAGAATTTTTACCAAGGTTCTTGGGGAGGCACTAGTTCCGTTAAGACTTCAGTTAGTCTCGATCATTCCGTAATCTAGACGACTTGCTCCTCACGGCCCACTCGGAGAAAGAACTTTGTTAGGGCTTATGCCCTGTACACATGATCAGACAACAAAATGTTGGCTCAAGCTTGTCTTGCATACACACGGTCGCACAAAGTTGTCGGAAAATCCGATCATTCTGAACGCGGTGACGTAAAACACGTATGTCGGGACTATAAACGGGGCAGTAGCCAATGGCTTTCGTCTCTTAATTTATTCTGACCATGCATGGCACTTTGTACGTCTGATTTGTGTACACACGATCGAAATTTAACCAATCAGATTTTGTTGTCGGAAAATTTTATAGCCTCAAACCTTATGCGTCGGAAATTCCGACGGAAAAAGTCGGAGCCCACACACGATCGGAATTTCCGACAAAACAATCCGATCGCACTTTTTCCATCGGAAAATCCGACCGTGTGTACAGGACATTAGAGTTAACACAACTCAGCCTGATAAAGGGCAAGATGGAGAAATCAAAATGAAAAAGCCACATCCCAAATATGAAAAATTTCTAAAAAGAAAGGCAGGGCAAAAAGGTAACAAACCTCGGGATTTTAACGGTGTTAGGTGTAGAGATTGAAACTCATTAGGTAGCATTAAAATTTAGATTTTAATATTTAATAGAGATAAAAACATGAGAAGGAGAAATACATCCGTATCACAAGGTACATTGAATTAATGAAGCATATACAAACAAAGCACTACCACTCTCGACATGTTTCACTCGATAGTTTCTGCAGGAGATTGATTGACTTTTTTTTTATACTGAGAATGAAAAACAGTTTAGATAAATGTCTCATGAACGTGTTGAAAAACAATACTTAAACATGACTAAACATGCAAATTGGCATAGAATTAGAAGAGAAACTATGCATAAATTGCTTTTAAGAGAAAACCAAAATATCAAAACGAAACAAAAGGGCATAGAAACATATGGACACAGAAAGGAACCAAACCTTACCAAAACTACTTCAATTTCAAAAGATGTTAATGCGTATGTCATCCCATCCATCCAGCTTAAACTCCATGGCTGCTTGCAGAGAAGAGCTAAAGGGGTGATATTTCTAAAAAGAAATGTATATGAAATAGATGAAATAGACTATATAGGGCACATATATGTGGTAGCCAGTGCAGTAAGTACTAGACAGAATACCTACTGCCCAGCGAAGGTTTAAAGGAAGAAATTACCTTGATTTAAATGAGGTTGAATCAATAGGTTAAACTGGTCTTGCTGAGAGTAAATAACTAAATGTTATCACCTTGGCACCGGACATCGCCAAAAAACAGGTTTTAAGAAACATCATAAAGATAGAGGGGAGGAATCAAACAGGAACACCACATCCCAATATTAAATACAAATTGAAAACAGAGGGACTTGAGGCCTCAATGAGGCCAAGGGACTTTAATGAAAAATCAGAACAGATCAATAAAGATGTGATACAGAGCTTTAAGAAGCTTTAGAAAGCGAAACATGTCGAGTAAGTGGTATCAAGCTCTGTATCACATCTTTATTGATCTGTTCTGGAAACATATTAGTGTGTTGTTTCATGTCTGTCTTTTTTTTAAAAAGAATTTTTAATAGATTTACTAATAAAGTATATATTATTTTATCTTATGATTTTTCATTTTGTCTATTGAGCACCCTTAAAGTCCCTTGGCCTCATGTCCCTCTGTTTTCAATTTAGGTTTTAAGAAACACCGGACACCAATGGCATGAAGGACCTACAAATGATAAGAGATATAGTGAGTCTAATGCAATCTGGGGCAATGCCAGGGCGATTGAACATTTTAGTCTGTAGAGAGAATAAAAGGCATCTTACCGGACGATTTCATAAATAAATCGTAGAGACCCGAGGGGGATATCAACCCATCCCTGTTTAGGGATCTCGGGCAGACTGTGGTGGCTTGTATCTGCCATTTGAATAACCCCTCTCTGTCTCTGTGGCATCTGACGTCACCGCCGAGTCGCGGGCACACTCAGTAATGCCATTGCGCAGGTGTGACAGATGGCGCAAGCACCACAGACGCCAAGCGTCAATGGAACGAGGCCGCCATCTTGGAAAGTGCCGTGCCCTCACCAGGAGGAGGACAGAGCCCGTGCGTCAGGGGCAGGCAGCCCAAAATGGATGGCTCACCCTATTGGCACAGGGAAAGACTTGACTTAACCCCAGGCTAAACACAACAGCAAAACCAAAGAAGGGCAATGCACTGGCCGAATGATTGATTGACACAACAACCAGTGAGTGCCCCGGGCGCCCATACAAGCAGTATTTGTGGTGACGGGCTGGAGAAAGAAAAACAGAGTGTGCATGAAATGCATTTAAATACTTCGTCAAATGACCGATAAACAGTATGAATTGCGTATGTGATGAATATATGCACATAAGGACTAACAGTAACCACATGTTTGTACAGATATAATATAGTAAATTATCTAATGAAGACACCAAATGTATACAAAATATCAAAATTGTTATCAACTATTGGACAGCAAAGAAAGAAACAGATGGGGATGAAAGAATGTTGGGGGGGGGGGGGATGGGGATCAAGCGAGTTAAAGAAAGGACTTAAAACTCAAGGCATCATTAAGGCCTGGGGGTCTAAGGGCACCAAGGTCATAGATCCAACGTGCCTCGCGCTACAATAAAATCTTGTCATTGTCATCACCTCTTTTGTTGGGGGGAACATGTTCAAGAGCAAAAAAATGCATTTTGGTGTCATCAAAATTATGATATAAGCCCATAGGATGGCTTGTATTTCTTTTTAGAAATATCACCCCTTTAGCTCTTCTCTGCAAGCAGCCATGGTGTTTAAGCTGGATGGATGGGACGAAATACGCATTAACTGATTTTATTGCTGAATTTACATCTTTTTGAAATTGAAGTAGTTTTGGTAAGGTTTGGTTCCTTTCTGTGTCCATATGTTTCTATGCCCTTTTGTTTTGATATTTTGGTTTTCTCTTAAAGCAATTTATGCATAGTTTCTCTTCTAATTCTATGCCAATTTGCATGTTTAGTCATGTTTATGTATTGTTTTTCAATACGTTCATGAGACATTTAGCCAAACTGTTTTTCATTCTCAGTAGAAAAAGAGTCACACCATCAATCTCCTGAAGAAACTCTATCTAGAGTGAAACATGTCGAGAGTGGTAGTGCTTTGTTTGTATATGCTTCATTAATTCAATGTACCTTGTGATACAGATGTATTTCTCCTTCTCATGTTTTTCTCTCTTTATTAAATAAAAAATCTAAATTTTAATGCTACCTGATGATTTTTGATCTCTACACCTAACACCATTAAAGTCCCAAGGTTTGTTACCTCTTTGCCCTGCCTTTCATTTTTTATTTAATTGGGATGGATAATCAGTTTGGAAAAGTCCAAAACTACCCCAACGCAGAATATTCTGTATTTAGGCTACAATATCCTGTCTGTAGATCAAAGGATAGTCTTGCCGGGAAGAAAAGATATTGAGTCTGTGGCAAAGAATGTCTTTTCTTCAAAGCACCTCCAAATGTACAGTGAGAGAGGTGATGTCAGTGTTAGGACTTATGACAGCAGCAATTCTGGCTGTACAATGGGCAGTTTCCACCAAAGAGACCTTCAGAGGTTTGTGTTGGAAAAGTTAAAAAACACGAATCTAGAAGAGGATGTATTGATCCCCTCCAAAGTAAAATGCTCCCTCTGGTGGTGGAAGGACACAGAGAATTTAAACAAAGGGATACTCTAGGTCTTGCCTATCACATCCACACTGACTATGGATGCGAGCAGTTGGGGTTGGGGAGCCCATCTCAACTCAGACTGGGCCCAGGCAGGTGGACGCCAGAAGAGAAACATTTCTCCATCAATTGGAAGGAGCTAACAGCTATACTCAGAGCTCTACTAGCTTTTCAGGACACAATACAAGGTCACCATCTACAAGTCCGCTCAGATAATATGACGGTTGTAGCTTATATAAACAAGCAGGGAGGCACTAGAAGTCCTCGACTAATGTTGGTGGCCAGGCACATATTTTCAGTGGGCAGAATCCAATCTAGAATCCATCTCTGCAATACACCTGAAAGGGGAGCAGAACAGCACTGTAGACTTCTTGAGTCGACAACTAGTTTTGAATCAAGAGTGGTCTCTGCACTGGAAGTGTTCGACCACATAGCAGCTTACTGGCGGAAACCAGAAGTGTACCTATTTGCAAACAGAGAATGCAAAAGTTCCCAGTTTTTGTTTGCTATGCTCAGGAGATCAAACCTTGGCGGTAGACGCCTTACAGACTCCATGGACCTTCAGCTTGGCCTATGCGTTTCCACCGCTTCACCTCATCCAGAGGGTTCTAGCGAAGTTTCTAGTGGAAGAAACTTGTTTAATCCTAGTAGCACCATTTTGGCCCAAGAGGCCATGATTCACAACTTTACTACAGTTGACAGACCAGCCTCCTCTGAGGCTTCCCTGCAGACAAGAGCTTCGGTCACAAGGACCTCTCTTTCATCTGCAAATAACCATGCTGAACCTTTCAGCGTGGTTACTGAGGAAGAAATTCTGAGGAGCAAAGGCCTAACGGAGTGATTCAGACCTTGCTACAGAGTCGAAAACCAGTCACCGGAGCTATTTACAGGAAAGTCTGGAGGAAGTTTAATAGCTGGCTGAGTAGCCAAGGTAAGGTAAACAGGGATACAACAAATATCCTACAGTTTCTCCAAGAGGGGATAGACAAGGGACTAACTCCTAGTACCATTAAGGTTCAGATAGCTGTCTTAAGTGTATATTTAGAGAAACGGTTACAGGAAGATCCTTTCATCGCTAGAGTTAATATAGCTCCATCCTGGGACCTACAGTGGGGACGGAAAGTATTCAGACCCCCTTAAATTTTTCACTCTCTCACTCTGTTATATTGCAGCCATTTGCTAAAATCATTTAAGTTCATTTTTTTCCTCATTAATGTACACACAGCACCCCATATTGACAGAAAAACACAGAATTGTTGACATTTTTGAAGATTTATTAAAAAAGAAAAACTGAAATATCACATGGTCCTAAGTAGTCAGACCCTTTGCTCAATATTTAGTAGAAGCACCCTTTTGATCTAATACAGCCATGAGTCTTTTTGGGAAAGATGCAACAAGTTTTTCACACCTGAATTTGGGGATCCTCTGCCATTCCTCCTTGCCGATCCTCTCCAGTTCTGTCAGGTGGGATGGTAAACGTTGGTGGACAACCATTTTTAGGTCTCTCCAGAGATGCTCAATTGGGTTTAAGTCAGGGCTCTGGCTGGGCCATTCAAGAACAGTCATGTAGTTGTTGTGAAGCCACTCCTTCGTTATTTTAGTTGTGTGCTTAGGGTCATTGTTTTGTTGGAAGGTAAACCTTCGGCCCAGTCTAAAGTCCTGAGCACTCTGGAGAAGGTTTTCGTCCAGGATATCCCTGTACTTGGCTGCATTCATCTTTCCCTCGATTGCAACCAGTTGTCCTGTCCCTGCAGCTGAAAAACACCCCCACAGCATGATGCTGCCACCACCATGCTTTGCTGTTGGGACTGTATTGGACATGTGATGAGCAGTGCCTGTTTTTCTCCACACATACCGCTTAGAATTAAGGCCAAAAAGTTCTATCTTGGTCTCATCAGACCAGAGAATCTTGTTTCTCACCATCTTGGAGTCCTTCAGGTGTTTTTTTAGCAAACTCCATGCAGGCTTTCATGTGTCTTGCACTGAGGAGAGGCTTCTGTCAGGCCACTCTGCCATAAAGCCCCGACTGGTGGAGGGCTGCAGTGATGGTTGACTTTCTACAACTTTCTCCCATCTCCTGACTGCATCTCTGGAGCTCAGCCACAGTGATCTTTGGGTTCTTCTTTACCTCTCTCACCAAGGCTCTCTTCTCCCACGATAGCTCAGTTTGGCCGTACGGCCAGCTCTAGGAAGGGTTCTGGTTGTCCTAAACCTCTTCCATTTAAGGATTATGGAGGCCACTGTGCTCTTAGGAACCTTAAGTACAGCAGAAATTTTTTTGTAACCTTGGCCAGATCTGTGCCTTGCCACAATTCTGTCTCATGATTCTCATTTGCTCTGACATGCACTGTGAGCTTTAAGGTCTTATGTAGACAGGTGTGTGGCTTTCCTAATCAAGTCCTGTCAGTATAATCAAAAACAGAACCATCTCAAGGATGATCAGAAGAAATGGACAGCACCTTAGTTAAATATATGAGTGTCACAGCAAAGGGTCTGAATACTTAGGACCATGTGATGTTTCAGTTTTTCTTATTTAATAAATCTGCATAAATGTTAACAATTCTGTGTTTTTCTGTCAATATGGGGTGCTGTGTGTAAATTTAATGAGGAAAAAAATGAACTTAAATGATTTTAGCAAATGGCTGCAATATAACAAAGAGTGAAAAATTTAAGGGGGTCTGAATACTTTCTGTCCCCCACTGTATCAATCGTTCTAAGGGCCTTTTTGGGGCCACCTTTTGAACCTATCTCAGAGACCTCTAAGACTGATTACATTCAAAACAGTGCTCCTCGTGGCAATCATGTCAGCCCGTAGAGTTGGTGAAATCCAAGCTCTCTCCATTAGAGAGCCATTCTGGAGGACAGAGTCATCCTAAAGACGGACCCTTGGTTCTTGCCAAAGGTGGCATCTAGGTTTCATAGGTCACAAGATATTGTCCTCCCTTCATTCTGTCAGAACGCCTCAAATGAGAAAGAAAAACAATTTAATTTTATTAGATGTGAGGCGGTGTACCCTAGATTACCTAAAGGTAACCAATCCATTCAGAATTGCAGATTCACTTTTTGTCCTTTTTTTTTTTTTTTTTTTTTTTTTTTCAGGACAACGTAAGGGACAAAAAAGCTTCTGAAGTCACCATAGCTAGGTGGATTAGGCTAGCTCCTCCTGGGGGTATTAAAGCCCACTCCACAAGGACATTGTCAGCATCCTGAGCAGAAAGAGCTTGTGCCATCCTGGAGCAAATATGTAAAGCAGCCACATGGTCAAGCGTCTCCACTTTTTTACAAGGCATTATCGATTAGACATAATGTCCAGTCAGAATCAGGCTTTTGGGAAGAAAGTCCTCTAAGCCGTGGTCCCCCCCCCCCCCCCCCCCAATCTTGTGAGTACTTGGGGATCCTCTCAAGGGCTGTCCTGGAAGACAACTGGGGAAAACCGGAGTTGGACTTACCGGTAACTCCTTTTCCAGTTGTCTTCCAGGACAGCACGATCCCACCCTTTTTGAATGATGTACTAACGTTATTATCTGTTTATGGTTATGTTTTGCAGTTCCATCCTTCGGTTCTTGGTAAATGACTGACCAGGGACCTGAGGGACTGCCTTTTGAACTGTGGCAATGTGTTTCCTTTGTCGATGGGAGGGACTTCATCTCTCAAAGGCTGTCCTGGAAGACCACTGGAAAAGGAGTTACCGGTAAGTCTAACTCCCTTTTTTTTTTTTTTTCCCTCAGTTTAGGCCGATACGTATTCTTCAACATATTTTTGGTAGAAAAAAAAAAATCGCAATAAGCGTTTATTGATTTGGTTTGCACAAAAGTTATAGTGTCTAGGGGATAGTTTTATGGCATTTTTATTAATTTAATTTACTAGTAATGGCGGCGATCAGCGATTTTATTTTTATTTTTTTCGTGACTGCGACATTATGGCAGACACTTTTGGCGCGATTTTGGGACCATTCACATTTATACAGCGATCGGTGCAATTAAAAATGCATTGATTACTGTGTAAATGTGACTGGCAGTGAAGAGGTTAACCACTAGGTGGCGCTGTAGGGGTTAAGTGTGTCCTAGGGAGTGATTCTAACTGTGGGGGGGAGGGGCTGTGTGTGACACATCATTGATCACCGCTCCCGATTACAGGGAGCTGTGATCAGTGACAGTGTCATTAGGCAGAATGGGGAGATGTTTGTTTACATTAGTATCTCACCGTTCTTCCTCACCGTGAGACGATCGCGGGTATCCCCGTGGACATTGGGTCTGCGGGACCCGCGATCACAGTCATGGTGCTCCCGGTGGGCGCGCGCGCAAGCCGCCCGTTAGAGGGCAAAGTACAGGTACGTTAATCTGCCTGTACGTGCCCTTTCTGCCGCAGTATATCTGCGCGAGGCGGTCAGGAAGCAGTTAATAGATTTTTACTCTAAAAGCATTTTATCTAAAGGATAGTTTTATATTGAAGATACATTAATAATTTAGTTTATTCAGCATGAAATGGAGCTTGGTTATGTAGCATGAGGCTGTATATTCTGCAAAATTTACATTTTTGGTAAACTCATTCAATGAATCCAAACTCTGCAAGCTGAGATAACATGCACTGCAATGATGCATTCACACAATTTCACAGTAATCATGAGATAAAACAAAGTTCAGGAATATTCCTCTATCCCATTGTTTTTGCAAATGTATGCACACTACACACTAAATCGGTTCTGAGATTGCTGTTTTACTAACCTGAGAGCAATAGGAAACTGGGACAGATGAAAAATTATGATTTAACCTCTTTCTGAGATTTGGTGTTTACAAGTTAAAAACATTTTTATTTTTGCTAGGTAATTACTTGGAACCCCCAAAAATTATATATATTTTTTTCTAACACCCTAGAGAATAAAATGGCGTTTTTCTCAATACTTTTTGTCACACCGTATTTGCTCAACGGTCTTACAATCGCACTTTTTTTGGAAAAAATTCACTTTTTTGAATTAAAAAATAAGACAAAAGTAAAGTTAGCCCAATTTAAAAAAAAAAAATATTGTGGAAGATGATGTTACGCCGATTAAATTGATACCCAACATGTCACGCTTCAAAGTTGTGCCCGCTTGTGGCATGGCGACAAACTTTTACCCTTAAAAATCTCCATAGGCGATGTTTAAAACATTCTACAGGTTGCATGTTTTGAGTTAGAGGAGGTCTAGGGCTAGAACTATTGCTCTCGCTTTAATCACGGTGATACCTCACGTGTGGTATGCAAGCGCTACTCACATATGCGTTCGCTTCTGCACGCAAGCTTTTTTTATTATTTATTTTACCTTTTAATTTTTACACTGTTCTTTTCTTTTAAAGAAAGAAAATTGACACTTTTATTCCTATTACAAGGAATGTAAACATCCCTTGTAATGGAAAAAAAGCATGACAGGACCTCTTAAATATGAGATATGGGATCAAAAAGACCTCAGATCTCATATTTACACTAAAATGCAATAAAAAAAGAATTTATTGTCATTTGGAAAAGGAAAAAAAAAAAAAAAATTCCCTTTTAAGAGCTATGGGGGGAAGTGACGTTTTGACGTCGCTTCTGCCCTGCAATAATATGGAGATGGGTGGGGGCCATCTTCCCCCTCCCTCGTCTCCATGCCATGCTAGGGAGCAGATGCAATTGCTGCCGGTGACTCCGGTAAGCAGCGGAGGGCACCGGAGAGTGGCGGGACCCTCTCCTGCCACCGATTTAAAATGATCTCGTGGCGAATCCTCCACAGAGACCACTTTTATCTTGAAGCGGACCGCCCGCTGAAGAAGAGGATACTGGGGTTATGGCAGCTAGGCGCTGCCATAACAACGATATTCCTCTTCAAAGTAGCTATGTAAAACGACGCTGGGCGGTGGTCCGTAAATGGTTGTCGACTTGACTTAAATCCAATCCACCCTGTTGCCACTAGACCAACCCATTTGTTTTATGCTGTTTACAAGAGCGGGGGGGGGGGGGAGAGAAAATGACAGACCAGAGAGCCGGAGACTGACAGAATGATAGAATGCTAAGAACAGAGCGATCACCGGCCTTTGATTGCTTAGTTCTCAGTGCAGCGCCGGTGGGAGACAGATGCAGCATTGGATTGATGGCGCATCCACCTAGGTGAGTATACCCCCTTTATTTTTTTTTTTTTTAAGGTCCATACTTATCTTGGGAATAATGCACTATTGAAAGCCCCTTTCTTTCTCTCTCCTACACACGTGCGATGAGATGAAGTCTGCTGATCGGGATGGGATGCTTTCAAGTGGAGATTGATTAAACACTTTTGCCTTCTTATGAGGGTGAGAGGCATATTGGTCTGGTGAGTGCATTTACATAAGGAAAATGGTATCCCGTTGGTGGTGGAATTGAGGTGTATTGCTTTTTCTACTAATGCAGGGACACAGGAGTGTTCCCTATTTTGGATTTTTTTCACTGTGATGTAGAGCTGCACGATTCTGGCTAAAATGAGAATCACGATTTTTTTGCTTGGAATGAAGATCACGATTCCCACGGCGTAACATCTTTTACAATAAACAAAAAAATTGGGCTAACTTTACTGTTGAGTTTTATGTTTTTTTATTTAATTCATTTGAAGTGTGTTTTCCCAAAAAAATTGTGTTTGAAAGTCTGCTGCGCTAATACAGTGTGACATAAAGTATTGTAACAATTGCCGTTTTATTCCCTAGGGTCTCTGCTAAAAAATATATATATGTGCGTGTGTATGTATGTTTAGGGGTTCCAAGTAATTATCTAGAAAAAAATACAGATTTTTAACTTTGTAAGAAAAAGAAGTGTCAGAAAAAAGTTTACTTTTTAAATGGTTAAACTTCCCTCACACTACACACTGAAGTTCATTCCTTTGATCTAAGAACAAAAAGTTACAATGTTTATAGATATCTATTAGCACAGACAATATAAAAAACTTGGCATGCTGCCCGTTTTTGTTTTCTTTTTTGACGGCTGAGTGAGCAGAGAACACTCTACACTTGTTAGATGAATGAATCTGAATCTGGAAATTCTGCATAGAGAATAGGGGTTTGCAACGAGATCACAATTTTTTGCAGTTCTACTGTGAAGATTAGTTTATTGAATATTAGGGCACACACTTTCTTTTTTTTCCCTTCAAGGACTTGATGATGATTTATGATTTTTGACTAATAATTTTTAATACATTTTTTAATTGTGTGCTACTGTGAATATTGGTTGGTACACTGAGATTAATATCACAATTTTTTTGGTATTTATATCCATAAATAAGTAGAAGCAATTTATTTAATTATAGGATCACTAGGATTCAGAGCTGTGAAATATATTGATATGAGTAAATAGATGCCCAACATGTTGAGCCTTAATTTGGCGTGTGCCTGTGAAATGGCAACAAACTTCAGTACCCTGTATTTTCTATAGGCAGTGCTTTAAAAGCCCCCTATAGGCCATCAGTTTAGTGTTTATGGAGGAGGTTTGTGCGGCAATAATGTGGGGACGGTAATTCTCATAACCATCACAAAAGAGGGCTACAATTCACTTTCAGTTCTTTACAGAGAACAAAGGGGCATTCTTTACATCTAGATGAAAAACAAAGGCTGCTTTTGCCATAAGCGCTGTGAAAATGTGGAATAGACTGCCTCTCTCACAAACTAGTTCTGGGTTGCTCAGTAAATTGTTTTAACAAAGACCTGAAATGCACAAAACATAAGTATTCATGACACAGGGATGATGGTGGGGGGGATGGGATCAGGGATGGAGGCTGGATGGAAATCGTAGGGATGGTGAGATGGTTGGAATTAGGGGCAGAGGGATGGTGGGATAGATCGGACCAGGGGCAGAGGGATAGTGGGAAGGATGGGACCAGGGGCAAAGGGATGGTGGGATGGATGGGACCAGGGGCAGAGGGATGGATGGGACCAGGGGCAGAGGGATGGATGGGACTAGGGGCAGAGGGATGGTGGGATGGATGGGACCAGGGGTAGAGGGATGGTGGGATGGATGGGACCAGGGGCAGAGGGATGGTGGGATGGATGGGACCAGGGGCAGAGGGATGGTGGGATGGATGGGACCAGGGGCAGAGGGATGGTGGGATGGATGGGACTAGGGGCAGAGGGATGGTGGGATGGATGGGACTAGGGGCAGAGGGATGGTGGGATGGATGGGACTAGGGGCAGAGGGATGGTGGGATGGATGGGACCAAGGGGCAGAGGGATGGTGGGATGGATGGGACCAGGGGCAGAGGGATGGATGGGAACAAGGGCCAGAGGGATGGTGGGATGGATGGGACCAGGGGCAGAGGGATGGTGGGATGCATGGGACCAGGGGCAAGTGGGATGGATGGGATCAGGGGCAGAGGGATGGTGGGATGGATGGGACCAGGGGCGGTGGGTTGGATGGGACCAGGGGCAAAGGGACACGTCTTCAGGTTTCATAGGCCTGAGTTTACGTTTTTAATTTGCCTGATACGCCTCAGGTAACTTGGCCTTGGTAGTTCTTGAGACTGACACGTTTTCAGTCCTGCATACTGTGTACTTTGTCATTAACCACGATCACTGTTAGGAGGTTGTCAAAAAAAACCCAGAGATTTTCCTTTTCTTAGAGTAAGTTTGTGGTACATTAAGTTATAACTCTTGCTTATGACAGTGTTGTTTTTCCAAGTCATCTTCCAGGATGGCTTACAGAGAGATAGGCTCCTCCCACCTAGCACAGGAAACACATGATCCACATCATAAAAGCAGCACACATGTATTAGCCCCTCAGTATTTGTGTTTCCTCTGGCCAGTCAGAAACTCCAAACAGATGTTTGTTATTTTTCCGGCCTTCATGCTAGGTGGCAGGCGCCTCCCGATGTCCATACCCAGGGCAAACAGGGGTAGTACTCCTGGGGTATGAGTCAGTTTAGGCCACCCAGAGACCTGATAGAGTGGTCTGGGGTGAACGTAAGGGACCTCCTCTCCCGATTGATGGTTGTAGCCTCAGTGAGGTACCTGTGAGGAGTGGAGGAGGTGATCCAGTGGGTCCATCCAAAATGGCACAGCAGGGTGTTCTTCTAGTGGAGGCGCAGGCTGCCGTGTGGTCTGGGAAGTCCAGCGGTGCACTTCGTGGTACACCCGGACACCGGGAAGTGAAACCCTAGCTGGGGAGGATAACAGGGCTGTGCCGGAGGGCGGCGTCGAAACCACAGCGCTGCCCCGGATTCTCCAACTCCTTATATAGGGGCTCGAATAGCAAGATGGTGCCGAAGGCTTCCAGGAGCATGGAGACACCAGGATCCATGGAAGCAGGTCTGGAGGCGCCATCCGTTGATTCGGGCCCTAAGGTAAGAAAATAGGGGGCAGACTGCTCCTTCCCTTTTTCTTATCCTCCTGTGGGGGGGCGCACAGGGTGCGTTGTGTTTTCTATTGATATGCTTAGTGTGGACAGGTGTTGCACATACCAGCATAAGCTCCGGTGGTGGGTACTTTTAAAAAGGTTCTTAGATTAGAATTTTTGTTATCCACAGGGTTTTTGTAATGGGTATTGTCTTCAGTGGAAGTAATGTGCTGGCGTTTTGTCATTTGATTAATTTCAGGACAAAGCCCGCAAGCCCAGAGATAGCAAAACAGAGACACCCAGAAAAAGGTGCCTGATGTGCACCAAGAAAATGCCTTATGGGTGGAAGACAAAAGTGCATGTCAGGGCTGTATAGACAAGGTCATCAAAGGAGAAACAGCCCTATCCTCAAAGGGGTTATGGACTCAATGAAGAAAGGGATGAAACATACTTTCCTTTAAACCCAGAGAGCAAGAGACTCTTGCTGAACCTATCACCTGTACTTCCGGCACCAGTACTAGTGTTAGGCCAATGGTCCTGACCCAGGCAGGGGCAGCCCACCAGCAAGGAGTGTTGGAGGAGAGCTCAGAGTCAGTCTCTGAGCCTGAGGAGGGGGACTGTAATGAGGAAAGACCCAGCAAGGTTCAAAGATCCCCTTTTCCTGCAGAGGAAACAGAGGAACTATTAAAGGCTATATACGACACCCTGGAGCTGGAGGAGCCAGAGGACCAGATGTTGTCTGTACATGACCTTTTATATGCAGACCTTCAGCCTAAGCAGAGCAGAACATTTCCGGTACATACGTCCCTAAAAGAGACAGTACTTCAGGAATGGAAGAAACCGGAAAAGGGAGTCTTCTTCCCTAAAAATTTGAAAATAAGGTTTCCCTTCAAAGAGGAAAATACGATGTTGTGGGAAAAGTGCCCCAGACTGGACGCTTCCCTATCTAAGGTTTCAAAGGGTTCAGAGCTTTCCTTTGAGGACTCAAGCACCCAAATGGAGCCAATGCACAGAAAGGCAGAAGGATATTTAAAGAAAGCGTGGGAAGCGTGCTCCGCTAACTTTAAGCCAGCACTAGCCACTACATGCGTTGCTCGTACGCTTGATTTATGGCTTAAACAGCTCTGCACTCTTCTGGAGTCAGATACTCCCAGGGAAGAGATTTTGGATGCTTTACCAACGCTAAATAAGGCAGTAGCCTATATAGCAGATGCGTCCACGAAGTCTGTAATATTCTCGGCCAGGTCAACAGCATTAGTTAATGAAGCCAGGTGGGCTATCTGGCTGAAGTCCTGGGGAGGAAACAGTGTCAGAGGTCAAACTCTGCTCCCTCCCCTTTTAATGGAGATTTGCTCTTTGATAAAGAGCCAGAATCTTTCCTAGAGAGGTCGACCGATAAAAAGAAAGGATTTCCTTTCCCCAAAAAACAACAGCAAAAAAGAAATTTTCGTCCCTGCCAGAGATCAGGGGGATAAAAGACAGCATAACAAGGGTTTTGCAGCCACGCAAGACCAGAAAAGAGGGTGGCAATACAGGAGGGGAAGGGGCAGAGGTAGCTTCCTTTTTAACCCCCCCCCTCCCAGCCTAAAGGCCCTTCCCAGTGACTCAGTCAGCCATGTGGGAGGAAGGTTGGGGTCATTCCTCCCATCATATCCTGGATCTGATAAAATTGGGGTACAGGATAGAGCTCTCGGGCTGCCCCCCTCAAATTTCACACAACAATTCTCCCGAAAGATGTGGAGAAGGCAACAGCTATGTCTTCCCTCCTATAGAGTATGCTGGAGGAGAAGGTGATAAGCTTCATCCCCCCAACCCTAAGAAAAGGGGGGTTTTATTCTCACGTTTTTTTGATAAATAAAGACATCAGGGAAATTTTCGACTTATTTTGAACCTGAAGCAAGTGAACATGTACGTTAGGTACAAACTATTCAAAATGGAGTCGATTTACACCACCGGAGATTTGTTAACCCCTGGGGTCTCATTGGACCTAAGAGATGCCTATCTTCATGTCCCAATTCAAAATGAGTCCAGGCAGTTTCTTAGGTTTGCAGTGAAGAAGAGGTTCAAGACCCTCTATTTTCACTTCAGTGCTCTGCCCTTCGGATTGGCGTCAACACCACGCATCTTCACGAAGATTTTGGCAGAAGCTCTGTGGATTCTGAGATCGGAGGGAATTCATATAATTCCCTATCTGGACGACCTGCTGATCTTTGCAGACTCAGCAGACGAGGTGAAACAGAAACTGAGCAGAACTATCAGACACCTTCCGCAGCTGGGGTGGCTCGTAAATCAGGAGAAGTCTCAGTTGGTACCTACTCAAAGTATAGTATTCCTAGGATACCTAATAGATTCGACTACATCCAAAATTTTTCTGACAAAAGAAAAAGTGGCAAAGATAATTGCAGAGATGAGCAGCCTCTGCATATGTACAGAGACCTCAATTCAGGGTATAATGAGGGTTCTTGGTTTGATGACAGCAGCCATCCCAGGAGTCCAGTGGGCACAATTCCATCATACTCGAGCACTTCAAGCGTTCATGCTTTTCTGTCTGGGATGGAAGGAAGGAATCTCTTCAGAGGCAGACCGAGATCCTGCAGGAAGTAAAACTCTCAATAGAGTGGTGGTTGATCCATGCAAATCTCTCAGCAGGTCAACTTTGGTCCCAACACAACCCTATGGCGGTCACCGCAGACGCCAGCGGTCAAGGGTGGGGATTCAGGTGCACAGATGGCCCAAGGGGTCTGGAACTGGCAGGAAGCCAGCCTTTCCTCCAATGCAAGGGAGCTGAGTGCAGTTCTAAAGGCTCTAGTAGTCTTTAGTCCGACTCTGAGGGGAAGATCCGTGCAGGTCCTTTCGGACAATATTACCACAGTAAGTTGCATCAACAAGCAGGGAGGTACAAGAGTCCCATGTCTTATGAGGATAGCAGAAAAGATCCTTCAATGGGCGGAGGCAAATCTTTTGTCCCTGTCTTTAATTCACATAAAAGGGAATTAAATACTCTGGCAGATGTCCTAAGCAGGGAGATTCTGTCTCAGGCAGACTGGTGCTTGAATCGAACAGTGTTCGAACAGATAGTGCAGAAGTGGGGAATCCCACAGATAGACCTTTTTGCTACACGGCAGAACAGGCAGGTGGAACAATTTTTCTCCCTTCAGAGAGATCATCTCAGTCTGGGCCTAGATGCCCTATCCCAGTCCTGGGAGGCAAATCTGGTGTATGCGTTTCCACCTTTTGCCCTCATTCCAAAGATTATCCGGAAGATAAGAGTGTAGAGCACGAAGGTTATCCTGATCGCACCATTCTGGCCAAGGAGGTCTTGGTTCTCAGGACTACTCAGCATCACGGAGCCTTGGAGACTGCCTTATAGGACAGATCTCATATATCAGGGAGAGGTGAATCATCCAGAAGTGAGCTCTCTTTCTCTGATGGCCGGACTTCTGAGAGGGAGCTGTTAGAGCAGAGAGGTTTATTGGCAAAAGTAATCAATACCATTCTTAGCAGCCGGAAGCCGTCCACTAACGCAATTTACAATAAAATCTGGAAAAAATGTGGGGCCTGGCGCCTGCTCAGATAACAGTGTCAGGAGCCATGATCCTGGCGGTCCTACATTTCCTCCAAGCTGGAGCAGATCTAAATCTGGCAGTCAGTACCCTTAAGATGCAGGTATCTGCTCTGTCTAGCTTTTTAAATCAAAGACTGTCAGAAGAGCCACTGGTCAAGAGATTTCTTGCATCCATCAGCCGTAAGCGGGTCCCCAAGTCAAGGAGGTTCTCTCCCAGGGACTTATCCACTGTGTTGCAAAGTCTTTGTAAAACAGTTTGAGCCAATAGACGAACTGCCCATAAAGCTCTTAACCTTGAAAACAGTGGTTTTGTTGGCCTAGTCTCCGCTAGGAGGGTTGGTGAGATACAGGCGCTTTCAGTGATTGAGCCCTTCTGCATCATCTTGCAAGACAAGATTATCCACTTGCTGGACCCGGCATTTCTCCCCAAAGTACCGTCTAACTTCCATAGGTCGGAAGAGATCGTGATACCATAATTTTGCGGAAATCCTAAAAACGACAAGTAGGCAGGATTTAATAAGATAGATGTCAGGAGATGCTTGATCGGTTACATAGAGCGCACCAAGGAATGGCGACGTTCCATCAGCCTGTATTGTTTGCAGGTTCAAGCAGGGGTAAAAGGGCATCTAAAAATACCATCGAAAGGTGGATGAAGTCGGCCATCGTGGAGGCATACAAAGCAGCATCCCGGACACCTCCGTTAGGAATAAATGCTCACTCCACCAGAGCGGTTTCTACTTCTTGGGCTGAAAGGGCAGGAGCAACCTGGTCCAGGTTCCAGACGTTCGTAAAGCATTACAGACTGGATCTATTTGCCAGCCAAGACCAGTCTTTTGGCAGGAAAGTGCTGCAGGCTGTGGTCCCGCCCTGATCAGGTAGTCCTATTTTGTCCTCACTGTAAGCCGTCCTGGAAGATGACTTGGAAAAACAGAGTTATTACCTGTTAACTACTTTTTCCAGGACGGCGTCAGTTCCCTCCCTTCTTTGTTGGTGATTAGCAATGTAAAACATAGAGTAAAGATAAAGCTACGCTAATGAAGGTTTAATAATTGCTTATTCTGAAGCCTTCGGTTATTTGTTAATACTGAGGGGCTATTACATGTGCTGCTTTTATGATGTGGACCATGTGTTTCTTGTTCTAGGTAGGAGGAGCCTATCTCTCTGTAAGCCGTCCTGGAAGATTCCTGGAAAAAGTAGTTAACAGGTAATAACACTGTTTTCAGTTGCATAGGTTATGTCATAGGCAGCGGATATTGAAGACTTTGCCTCTTCGGCCTGGGATGCCTTCCAGGCTTTCCAGTCTAGGTATCATAGAATGTTAAAGCAATCACTCCTAGATCTACTTGCTTTCTTCCACTCACAACTCAAGCTGTCCTACAGCACTATCGAGACATATCTGGCAGGTATCCCGCATTGTTGCCCTTGCAGGACCCTAATAGGGCATCCGTTTTTGCAGCATATCCCATCAAGGCCATTCTCAAGGAGATTCAGAAGAGTAGCCCCCCTACCACGATTAGCAGACCCCCCATTACAGGGCATATTTTCTGGAGCATGTCCGATTTACTCTCCAGGTCTCCTTTCGGGCTGCTACCCAGCTTGGTCCTCAAGGCGGTCATGTATCTGGTTTTCAATGGTTTCCTCAGGCCAGGTGAGTTCACTCGTACGGGGACGAGATCCCGCATACTCTTGATCTACCAGTTAGTTAGGTACTAACTAACTCGATCATTTCCGGTTGCATCTGGTTGCTTGCAAGATTCAGCAGTCAGGAGCCGGTACTGACGTTAGATTTTTCAAGACCAGCAATACCGGGGCCCGGTCACAATTTCAGATCAGCTCATGGTGATTACTGCGGATAAACCCAGGGATAGTCCACTTTTACCTTTCCCTAGTACTCCCCTCTCCACGTCACAGTTCATGAAACATTGCTGCACCCTGCTGCCAAACCTAGGTTGGACCCCAAAGCTTATTCCGGCCAATTTTCAGGGGGGGGGGGGGGCGACTTCCGCTGCTTCTCGCCAAGGGGTCCTTATTCACGTAGTTAAGAAGTTAGGTAGGTGGAATCCAGCATGCTTCTCCATATGTATCCTGGTTCCACATGTGGAGATGTCATGGGCATTCATGCATTTGGCTTTTATGCCGCATACGGTGACTTTCAATCTGTTTTGCCAGCTTCCTACTGTCTTTATTTTTGCCCCCTTTAGGCATATCTACCATGTGACTATGGCACACCCCAGGTCACTTCCTGTTTTCCTTTCATACCTTTCCTAATACGGTCTACTAGAGACTCCCGAGTACAAGTGGGAAGGCTGACCACAGGTCAGCCTGAATTTGTAGGAGGAGTTGGGCTGTATTTAAGCCTGCCCTCTAGCCTCCATTTCCTGTCAACGTTTCTCTCGTGTTCCACCCACCCTTTCCCCTTTCTTTCTATTTCTTCTCTTTTACTTTATACTTGGGTATTGCCCCTTAAGCAAAACTGACCACGTGACTATGGCACACCCTAGGTCACTTCCTGTTTTCCCTTCATACCTTTCCTAATACGGTCTACTAGAGACTCGGAGTACAAATGAAAAAGACAGAAAATTTTGGAAAAAAAACAAACACATTTTTCAAAGTTTTGTTATAAAATTTAGTAAACAGGTAATTTCTCTCCTTCACTAATGCAGCTCTGATGGGGCGGCACTGTTGGGAGGGACTGATGGGCTTTGTTGGGACTGCACTGATAATCAGTGAACTCATTGTCAGTGTAGATGTCCCGTTAACACAAGCTGGCTAGCTGCTCTCTTCTCCTCACTTCATGCTGTCGGCGTTAGGAAAGGAAAGCCCATAACTGGCTTGTGTTTACGTTGTGATCAGCTGTCATTGGACAAAGCTGATCGCGTGGTAAATAGCTAATATGATTGACCCTTTACCCCAATCAGAGCATGCCACATGATCATGGGAGAGGAACAAGACAAGAAATTGGTCGCACACTGGAACTCCAAATTATCTCGATGTCATCTTAATTGTCAAAAAAGGGTCAGACAGATACAGGCAATGGTAGACGTTTCACAAGGGATAGCTTGCTTGTTCACAACCATGTGACATCGAGATAATTTGGAGTTCCAGTGTGCGACCAATTCCTTGTCTTGTTCGTCCTCCACGGTGGTGAGCCGAGGTCTGCACCTGTGATCCATCCTGCACCTGAGTTTGACTGGAGTGGTGTGCTTCTCTCTGTTCTTTGCTGCGATCGCGGGAGGACGTCCATGTAACCCCTCCCAGCAAAGTAAGCTTGCTCTGTAGCTGTCATTTGGCTATAGCGTGGGCAGGAAGTGGTTAACCCCTTCACACCTACAGTACACAAATATGCGGCCCCACTGGACTTCGCTTTTTTCTGTGGGGCCTCATATTTGCGTACCTCCCCTTTTGTTCAGGGGACCAGGATCTCAATGACCGGTTCTGGGTCACCTGATCACTTTGATAGCCTGATTGCCTATCACAGTGATCAGTCACTGTGAAGCCTGCCCCAGTGTGTTCTGTCTCTGTCAATGGATGAGAGAGATGCATTGTATTACTCTGTCCTTGCAGAGATGGGGAAGAAAAGTTTGAAGGAAAAAAAAAAAATTAAATACCTAGATTTAAGGTTTGATCTAGGTCAGTGCCAGGGCTAGTGTGGGTCAAAGGTCAGGGTCAGTATTTTTTGGACAGGATTTTTTTTTTTTTTAGGATTTAAAAAAAAAAGAAGCAGCAAAATGCACACTATTGATCCTGGACTTTACTACGGGTAGAAACAATAACTAACATACACATATGTGGTATCGCTGCGATCGTCAAAAGCAGGAGAATATATTTTGGCTTGTTCTTTGGTAGGTTATGGTAGTAGCAAGAAATGTACAGTTACATTTTTACAAAATAATTTTTTTTTTTTTAAATTTTGGGCCAATTTTTTCCTTTTGTCAATAATAAGAAAATAACAGGCGATATCTGTTCCCATTTACCTCCAAATGAAAGCCCAATTTATCCTGAAAAAAACATGGTATAATCCACCTGGATACACAAAGTAGCTTGATAATGTGTTATGTATGGTTTTACTATGTCAGAATGACAAAATTGCGCTTGGGCATTTAGATTTGTTTTACCCTTAGGTATGAAGGGGTTAAAGTGGTTGTACATCTCTGCTGGGGAAGCTGGTTGTACTGCTATTCCCTGTTCTCAGTAAAAAAATATGTCCCAAAGAGAGGGAGACTGGAAAGAATAGGGCTAACCGAATTGCAGTAAACTCCAATTTAATGTATCAATATATAATTTATTGGTATATAAAAACCACACCAGTACATGGGTGAGACCATTGCCAGACTCACCCTGGCTTTAGTTGGTGACAGGTCACAGTGGGCCTGTCTAGAACAATCAGGGGGACAAAACAACAAATAACACCACAAATATATACAGAAACGTCCGAAAGCCAGGTAAGTTGGTGCAAGTCCACCCTACCAGAAAAGTGAAAGGCCAGCGAACGCTGGGTAGGGGGTGGGCCAACACCAACCTCCTTGGGGACTCGAGCCTGTGGAGGCGATAGGGGGTGGGAATGGAAGGAGAGGGATCAAGTAAGAGTCCTGGGATGGTTGTGGGTAGTTTGGAGTCAATGAGACAGCAAAGCAAAAAAGTGTTTCCCAAAGCAGCGGGAAGGGCTATGATTGCCGGTCTACGGCAAATGGAAGAGACAACCTGGCAGGTCCTCCAGCGGACCTTGCCGAAATCTAGTGAGAGCAGTTCGGGAGTATTAGCCGCTTAACTTTGTGAACACAGTATTCTCATCAGGCAACACTCCTCTGATGGTCTACCTACTTTTTGGGACTCTTTAACAGTACCAGGACGTACTACCCAAAAGGAATACTCTTCATGGACTGATGACATTATCTATCTTCGGGAGTGGTGTAGTGATCGAATATATGTATTAATATTTAGGTATTATAATGATGATGATGTAAGTACTCTTCCGCAGAAACCCAATTCTTCCAGAGAGATGCACTTTATTGACTTCCAACACAGAACAAAGTCCAAAGTCCACAGATGACAAAAAGATCCGACAGAGTAGATATAATTCAGAACCCCATGTCTTAGGTCCGAGTGTGCATACACAGACAAGCCTCACTTAAAAACCTATAGACTGAATGCCGTGTTATATTCACTAAATATTGAATGGCTGAGCACTTTGATTGGCCGTTTCAATTTAGGACTTTGATTAGCTTTAGTCTTTCAAACAGACAACAACCCCCAGCCGTGAACAGCCGTGAACCACCCCAATTTGCACTCCCGCATATCAACATCAACAAGTCCCCTTTAGATATGTGTAATTATATTAACAGATACCACCTGAATACCCTTTGAGATGTTCAAATAGACTTGCATAAGATTAACACATCAAAGAGTCTTCAGCTGTTAAAATTCAGTTGGACAAATCAACCATTCTGTCATTGTCATTCTGGCCTGGTCAACATTGACTGCATGTGTACATACACACAACAATGTCCCACATAAATCGGTGAACATTACAACATATTACAACAAGTGGTAATGTATTGCCTCCGTTACTGTGTCCATACCGTCAAGGTACATGACTAGCGCTGTATGATTGCTACCAAGTGGGGACCTATCCAGCTAGCCTGCTTTTCATGCAGGATGTTTACTCTTACCCCTGCATAGGACTTTGTAAGCTTTGTTGGATCTTTTTTTTTTTCCCCCGGACTTCTGCAGCTGCTTTGGGAAACACTTTTTTGCTTTGCTCTCTCATTGACTCCAAACTACCCACAACCATCCCAGGACTCTTACTTGATCCCTCTCCTTCCACTCCCGCCCCCTATCTCCTCCGCAGGCTCGAGCCCCCAGGGGGGTTGGTGTTGGCCCACCCCCTACCCAGCGTTCGCTGGCCTTCCACTTTTCTGATAGGGTGGACTTGCACCAACTTACCTGGCGTTCGGACGTTTCTGTATATATTTGTGGTATTATTTGTTGTTTTGTCCCCCTATCTGTGGTTGTTCTAGACAGGCCCACTGTGACCTATCACCAACTAAAGCCAGGGTGAGTCTGGCACTGGTCTCACCATGTACTCCCAACTGTGTGGTTTTTATATACCAATAAATTATATTTTGATACATTAAATTGGAGTTTACTGCAATTCAGTTAGCCCCTATTCTTTCATGTCTCCCTCTCCTTGGGATATATTTTTTGCTGTAGTTTGCCAGGGCTGAATTGCAGTCACCACCTACCTCGTATATATAATGTACACAAGGTCTATTCAAGCCTCTTGATTTCATATATATTTTAGTCCCTGTTCTCAGTGCCTGGAGAGGGCCAAGACCGAGGTGATGTCTGGCCCCATAGCGCGGGTTGCATAGGCAGTACGGTGGTATGCTTTTCCCGCTGACAGCGTGGCTTGTGTGTGCAGGGGATAGAGGAAGCTGCGGCGTTCGAGGGGGCGGAGCTACTACGCTCCAAGCTGGCCCACATGAAGTATCAAGTGAGGGTCACTTCCGGTGCATATGACGTCATCATCGGGCGCCAGAGACGCTGTTTCCGGTCTCCATAAACGGCGCAAACAGGGGACGCTGGCTGCTGGTGTTTGAATGGTGAAGAAGCAGCAGAGGCTGTGGACTACCAGAGGGGCAGGATGGATCCTTCTGCAGTACCTGCACAGGCAGTGGATGCGGTCCCCAACACCAACACCTCACAGGTAAGCCTGTGTTTTGTCACCCTCTTGCTATCCTTGTGAGTCCCCCCCCCCCCCCCCCCCCCCCCCCTCTGTAGAATTTGGGTGTAAGGGGACACATTTTCCTCCCTCCTGCACGAGGTGTTACGGAGTGTTGGGCGGCTTAAAATTACATTATGGGTCATTTATTTTAAAGCAGAAATATGTCACAGCAACAAATACCATAACATTAGCAGTGCTAAAATAATCCAAACGTTTTAGGATTTGTTAAAAGTTCACTAAAATAGTTAAGAAGAATCAGGGTCAGATACAGGGCCCAGGGATAGAGAATCCACAAAGGGCTTGAGGTTTAAGTTATCTTTGGATGATGTTGATGACTTATTAAAGGCTATCTATACAACACTTGAGATGGAAGAGGAGGAGGTACAGTTGTCTAAACATGACCTTATGTACAAAGGTTTGCATAAGAAGTCTAGAGTTTTTCCAGGACATGGCTCCCTTCTTGATACTATCAAACTGGAGTGGGAAAATCCAGAGAGAAAACCTTTCTTTTCTGGTAACCTAAAAAGGTTTCCATTTGATGAGGGCACAACGCAAACGTGAAACAAAAATCCTAAGTTAGACGCAGCTCTTTTAAAAGTTTAAAAAGACTCGGACCTAGCATTTGACGTTATGGGCACGCTTAGGGACCCGATGGACAAAAGAGGGGATATCCTTCACAGAGTCTGGGATTCAGCTGTTGGGAATCTTAAACCAGCTTTGGCCTCCGCATGTGTAGCCAGAAATTTGGAAGTATGGTTGACACAAATACAAACACATTTGTTGGCAGGTACCTCTAGAGAGCAGTTTCTGAAATCTTTCCCTCTCCTCTTTCGTGCAGTGGGGGTTTTTAGCTGATTGTTTCACAGAGTTGGTAAGAATGTAACCCAGGACTTTGGCCTTAGTGAATTCGGCCAGAAGAAGCCTATGGCTTAAAACCTGGTCAGGTGATGCAGCCTCAAAGTTGCGCCTATGTGGGCTTCCCTTAACAGGTGACAATCTTTTTTTGCCCAGGTCTGCAGGAGGCACTGGAACGCACGGCCAATAGAAAAAAGGCCTTTCCAGAAAATAAGAAAAAGCCGACAGCAGATACAAGCACTTTCGTGTGGAGACGGTGTTCACAATCAAAAACCTGCTTTACCCAAACTGCTTCATGGCCACTTTGGATTTGAGGGATGCTTATCTGCACATCCCTATCCATCCAGCCTTCCAAAGATTCTTGAGACTAGCAGTGAAGATGGGAACAGAGATTCGGCACTTTCAATTTCAAGCCCTCCCCTTCGGTCTGTCCTCAGCCCCACGCATTTTTACAAAAGTGTTGGGGGATGTGCTGGCTCCGCTAAGGTTAAAGGCGATGACTATTATTCCTTACCTGGACGACCTCCTAGTGGTGCCAGAGTCATACCAAAAGTTATTAGCGGATCTACAGACTGTACAAGACTTCCTTCATTCCCTAGGCTGGTTAATAAAGAGAAGTCTTCATTAATTCCGGCCCAGAAGGTGACATATCTGCGGTACGACTTTTGCTCAGTAGAGCAAAAAGTTTATCTCCCGCATGAGAAGGTCTCAAAAATGATGCAAATAATGTCAACCTCACAGACCAATCAGTCGGTCTCACTGAGAACGGTTTCAAGAGCAGCGGGTCTGATGACCTCGTGCTTTCCAGCAGTGCCATGGGCAAGATATCATCAACGCCCATTACAGTGGTTTCTACTAAGGAACTGGGACGGAGACGCAAGTTCCCTGGAATCAAGGGTCTTGTTACCCGCCAGGGTAAAAAGAAGCTTGTGGTGGTGGAGGACAAACCTGCACTTAACAAGAGGTCTACCATGGTCCATTCTTATATCCCAGAGGATCACTATGGATGTGAGTTCCTGGGGATGGGGAGCCCACCACAGCAACACAGAGGCACAAGGAGAATGGTCGTCGAGGGAAGCAAGACCTTCATCGATTCAGAGAGAGCTTCTAGCGGTTCAGAGAGCCTTTCAGACGGAAATAGTGGTCACAATCTCCTGATACTATCAGACAATATCGATATATACAAAATAATTCTGCGCTGCCCGAAAAAAAGGGAACGTAAGCAGCTAACACGACCAACAAAGTACAAATGTGAAAAACAACGAAAAAGTGTAGCGCTAAACAATATCCAACATAAAACGACAATAAGCCAGTTAGTATGCAGTGAAAGGGATCAACTGAATCTGAGAAATGAACCTAATAAATAGGTAGTCCTCATGTAGACATTATGACTAAACAATAAAAATGGGTAGTCCTTGTGAAAACTTATTATGAACAGAAAATTTTTGGCATCCCAAATGCAGGCCAGCTCACTCCCACCGAGAGATGAAAAGGCTTACCGGATGGGGTGGACCCAAAGGGGCATACGCCAAATTGGGTCAGATACGGCTTGGGTGGTGAGTGGCTGTGTTTGGCTCGAAGAAAGATGTTATCTCGCGGATTACTGTATCCCTCCAAGTAGCACCCGGGTCCTGAAGGGTGTGGGCAATCTCACGGATATGGATGGTCCTGTAGGTCATGTAGATCCAAAATATATAAAACAGCGCTGTGAGAAAATGGCGACAGTGGGGCCCGACAATATCGCAATGGTTTTGTACCTCAACAAACAGGGAGGTACGAGGAGTCGGATACTTCAATCTATTGCCTAGGAGATTTTATCATGGGCAGAAGGGAATCTAGCCTCAATTACAGCAGTGCACCTGAAGGGGACACAAAACTGTCTGGCAGATTATCTCAGCCGCTACCGGGTAGATCGAGACAATTGGTCCCTTCATACAGAAGTTTTTGCAGATCTCAACGACAGATAGGGATGTCCTGAAGCGGACCTGTTCGCAAATCAGAACAATCGCAAGACAGAAGTTCTTTTCTCTGAACCCAGCAGATCAATCATTGGGGATCGATGCTCTGGCAAATCCGTGGCCATTTGGCTTCTGTTACGCCTTCCTGCCGATCAGACTTATTCCGGAAGTCCTCCGGAAGTTTCTTCTAGAAGAAACAGATCTTATCCTAATCGCCCCTTTCTGGCCCAAGAGGCAATGGTTTTCCCTGCTACAGACTTTGGTCTTGGAGCCTCCACTGAGTCTTTTGAAGAGAGAAGACCTAATCTCGTAGGGTCCAGTGTCGCACCCACAGGAGGTTTCCTTAAGCTTGACGGCTTGGTATCTGAAGAAAAGATACTAAGCGCCCAGGGGTTCTCTGACAAAGTAGTGGTAAATTGAAGAAAACCAGTCACTAGAGCCATATATTCCAAGGTTTGGAAAAAATTTAACTTGTGGTTATCTGAAAATCAAAGATTAACTCATGATGTTTCTTTCAACTTTGGGAATTTTTTCAAGAGGGTGTCGACAAAGGTCTTTCAGTTAGTACCTTAAAGGTACAGACGGCAGCTATCAGTGTTTTCCTCCAGTTTTCTCTCCTGGAAAATCCCATTATAGCTAGATTTTTCAAATCAATTTCTAGGTCCAAGCCAGTAGTGGTGAGAAGTTGTCCAACCTGGGACCTGTCCCTGGAGCCCCTAGAGGATATTTCAGTTAAGTTACTTACATTAAAAACAATTATTTTTCTTGTAGCAATTACCTCCGCTCGTAGGGTAAGTGAGTTACAGGCCCTATCAGTGAGGGAACCTTTGCTCACGATTTTTGAGGATCGAGTTGTTTTGAGAACTGATCCAGGTTTTTTGCCTAAGGTGGTCAGTACATTCCACAAATATCAGGACATTGTACTGCCAACCTTTTGTAGTTCGCCACAGGGCGACCAAGAAAGAAAGTTCAGTTTTTTAGACGTGAGAAGGATTCTCCTTGTCAATCTTGAGGTCACCAAGACCTTTAGAAAAACTGATGCCTTGTTTGTCCTGCTCCTTCTTTTTTTTTTTTTTTTTTTTTTTTTTTTTCCCGGAGCACACAAGGGAAAAAGTGCATCTAAAGCCACATTGGCTAGATGGATAAAGCAAGCTATCTCTGAAACTTATATTAAAAAGAGGAAAAAACTCTGACACCACTGATACCTACTTCTCCTATCTCAGTGCTATGGTATTTAAATTTCAACAGCAGGCACAGTATAAAAGTTAAATATTAAAACAAAATATTTCACATATTATGTGTACATCAGCAGCCGCTTAAACATACAGATCAAAATTTCTCTCATAAGATAAATAATTCCTAATACTACACAGTATCAAGAAATTCATCAACAGCAGCGCTCCTGTCAATATTTAAAGACTGGCTAACATATGTCCATTGACCTAAGTGAACAAAGAGAAACACAATAGGAGTAGCAGGAAGTGATGAGAGAGTCCGAAGTAGACACAGGTGGTAATTATAGTGTTGTCTGTAAAACGTGCGCCTTTCACCAGATTCCTCCAGATGGTGTCACACTCCCCTCTCGGGTTTAAACTTGTCAAACCACTGAAGTTTTCAGGCCTCAACGGATATCCAAATGCTACCTCGGTGTCCTCGATCAGAGCCTCAAACAAAATCATCAGGCACCAGCCCACTTACTGCAACCACCAGCATGTACGGGCTTAAGGTCAAAAGCTGTAATCCCACCATGTACACAAATGTTTTGCTCGTGATTGAAAACCACCCAAATATGTGGGCCAAGGATACTCGTGGCATGGAACAATAAAATGGAACAAAAAGTGCAAACACCGGAGCTAAAAAAGTCCACTGGAACCAGTAGTAGCAATCCTTGTTTCTTATCGTACATCACGGGACACAGAGCCATAGTGGTTACTATGTGGGTTATAAGCCACCTTCAGGTGATGGACACTGGCACGCCCTAAGATAAAAAGTGCACTCCCTATATTACTCCTCCCACTACTGGGAGTATCTCAGTTTTTTTGCCAGTGTCTAAGGTGTTGGTCACGAGTGAAGATGTGCTGTGCTGAGCTCCACTGGAGCAATCCTTGCTGGGCCTAGCCATGCAGCCGGATCCATTCAAAGTGTCCTTTACGCCGAATTGAATGTTACCCGGGCCTCGTTTCTGAAGAAACAAGGTCTTGCCTGTAAACGCTTCTGTTTTTTAGAGAGCTGGACCCCGGGATCCAGTACTTTTTTGTAGTAAGGCCATAAAGTTTTACTGGCAGTGGTGCTATTACAGGTCCAGGATTGTGGGCTTCCTTGAGAATCTCCAGCTCCTGAAGGTTTAACTTAATCCACCGTGAAGGGTGAAGACTGGGTCTGTTGGTTTTACCACAGAAAACCCTGCAGCGGGAAAGGCAAGTGGAGTTTTTCTAAGAAATTTTTGAATTTCCTTATGAATGTCTCCTTTTAAGTTAGTAAATGTTGTCATGCTTATGTGTCACAACTGGGGGCTGTATAGAGCACATACCTTCTCACGCTTCCGCAGAGAGCTCACTATGTGTCCGGTGCAGCAGCCTCCATTTCCTCCAGCCAGCAGCAGGCCTTCGGTAAGTCTGGGGGGTTTTCCTCCCTACCAGACGCCCCCCACCTGTGCCATTTTGCTACCCCTCTTAAAGAGGAAGAAGCACTAAAAAAAAAAAACGAACGACACGCCACACTTCTTGGCAGCTTCCAGGCTCTCTCTGGGGGGGGGGGCGAAGCTTAGCACGGCGTTGGCGTCCTTCAACACCCATCACAGGAAAGTGTTTTTAAAAGCACCAGTGTTATTGCTGCAAGCTGCGGAGGGACACAAGAGCATGGAGGGGCATGTAATAGGTTGGTGACACAAGCATTCTTTTTGAACACATTTACTATTGCATCAGGCTGAGCATTAATAGCAGTGGCTGAGTATTGTTCAAACCATGGATGCGATTTCTTCTTTTAGTACCTCTGATTTGTGCATCGGGCTATATTCAGAAGGGGGGGTTGAAACGCCCCCAAAAAAAGAGCTAAAAGGGTCTCCCTCAAGCTCTGGAAAGCCTACTCTACAAATGGCATCCTCCCCTGAGAGAGCATCGGGGGCCATGAAATGTTTGCAACTGTTTTCAACACTGCAGCCCCTGTTAATTTTACTCTTCTTCTTCCTCAGCCATGGTAGGTTATAAAAAGAAGTTTAGCGACTTTAATCGCATCCCAGAGTGGTTCATCACATCCCAGTGTGGTCAAGATGCGACAGGTTCTCTTCCATTTTCCTAAGACCCTCAGACTCAGGAACTAGGGGCAGGAGAAGACAGTTCCCTCTGGACCGTGGTGAGGTTGATGACTCCTCTTCTGAGGTGTCAATTGCGGGAGGGTCAGCTTTCACAATCTGTATGATTGATAGTACAATTTCTTGCTGAATGATCCACTCCACATTTATGTACCCTTAACTAAGTGTTTGGGTTCGCTAAAGCCTCCTCAAGCTGTGCATGCTTTTTCCTGTCCATTTTTTTGTATCTGGAGGATCACCCAGATAAGCATCATTTTCCATTCTAAAAAGTTTTCACACTTTATCCTATGGTAGAGAAAATTCACTAAGCGGGGTATACCAGCAATTAACGCTACTATATCCATTGTGAGTAAGTTTGACTTGTCCAGCAGACAGTACTCAAATACTTAGGAATCCAATGGATAAAAGGTTGGAATTCTTATTGAAAAAAACAAACAAAAAAAAACACTTTTTTTCTCTGGCAGGTTGAGTGTCTCAGTCTGCACTGACAGTAATTGGCTAATCGGTGAGAAACCAGTTTTAACAGGTGTTTAAGGTTATCCTGCTCAGCAGGTCCAGGAGGCAGCTTTATGTGTGCAATAGTTGCTATGACAGATTGTGCCTTCGCTAAGCGTCATGCAAGAAGCTCCTGGCTAGTCTTCCCTTTTGCTGTAAGACAGCTATCTGGGGATATTTTGGATATATCCAAAGAATTTCTAGCAAAAGAAAGATGCCCCTTTTGCATTTTTAAATGAAGGGACTAATTGTGTTTTTTATTTCAAAGTTCCTTCTTCTGTGCCAGGGGCATCAGCCTCCTAGCAGTCACGACGGCCTCCGTCGTCAGATTCAAAGGGTAATCCTCAGGGTTAACCCCAGGAACAAAAGAAGCCTTTAGCGTCTGTGTTCTCCAGGAGATGGAAACCCAACCCAACTGATAGCTCCTCCATTGTTGCTACACAGCTCCACATGGACGGTTAGATGGATATCCCATGTGGGCTCTTCCGATGCCCTATAATGATTGGCGGAGCCTTGGTGGTGTGAACATTCACTTTTATGGCTAATAGGCAAATCGCTGATCTTCTCCTTCACTGGGAATGAACCCAGAATTTGGAGATATATGATAACAGTTGGCGGTTGCTCTTATGATATAATAATCTGCACTTTGCAGCGGAAACATGAACTGCAGAGTTTCTTCTAACTATTTAAGTCTAGGAAAGCCTCCTTCAAGATAGTAAGACCTTTTTTCTGTATTATTTGAAACATGGATGTGTCCTGAGGAAGTCTTTAAAACGAAACGCGTTGACGCACTGGGGCTTACATCACGTATATCTTTCACATAGATGCTTTTTAGATTGTTTGTCAATGTCTTTGTCATTTATACATTTGTATCTAATAAAATTTATTGTACTGTTATTTTGTATATAATTTTTTGATTTGCTGTGCCTTTAAAGTCCGATTAGGGGCTCTCTGAACCACCCCCTTTCTCCCCCCCCCCTTTTTTACTACTCAGGAACAAAAGAAGTCTTGAGGGAGGAAGCCTACAAGATACTGTAGCCTCTTCCATAGCTCCAACGTACAAACTGGAGTTCCAAGACTTTGTCTCCTCGTTTTCTCAGATCAAAAGTTCCTAACGATCCAGAGAAAAAAATCTTTCTCTCTAGCATTGGACCATATTTTGGCAACAAGTGTTCATGGTGGCCCCATGTAAGAGCAGAGATTGGGATTTGGTTAAATCCAAATGGACGTTCTAGATCTCAGAAATCTAAAATTCAATTGCTAAATATAATCTCTCCCTTTTTTGCATGAAAATACATATCTCCATATGCCTATTTCCTCGCTCACTAGTAATATTTTCTTTCAAAGTGGAAAATCTTCTTTTTCAGGGTGTAGCTCTGCTTTCCGATCTAGCTTCTACACCTTGAGTACAAGGTTCTGGCTCCTGGCTCCTTTTCTAGCCAGATTGAGGGCCCAAGGTATAACTATTATGTTTTACCTAGTTTATCTGTTTTTGTTAGACCAGTCGACAACCTAGAATATTTAGGTTGGATTCTCAACCTAGGAGGAATCTTGAAAACATGAAAAAAATACTTGGGTCTGATCATAGCTACACCCAGAAAAGGGTATTTGTACCCCAGGCTAAGATCAGTACCATAAAGGTCTGATCTAGGTAGTCGAAGCAAGATGTTTTTTCTCCCATTCAACTTTGCATGAGGTTGTCGGGAAAGATGGTGGCTTCATTCGAGGCCGTTCTTTATGCTCAGTCTAATTCTAGACTGCTGCAAAGCAGTATCCTATCGGCTTGAAACAGAGAATTCAAGCTCAATATTCTCAATGTGTCTGACTCCAAAGCCTACGGCAACATCACCCTGATAGCACTCGATTTCATCCTATCTTGAAGGCTAAGCAGGGTCGGGCCTGGAAATACCAGGTGCTGTAGGCTGAGTGCGCCGGAGCCTTAGTTTATGGTTAACATCCAAAAATCTGCGAAGGGGAAAATCCTTCTTTCAGTTTCCTGGGAAATGGTATCAACATATGCCAACCTTTTTTTGTTTAGGTTGGGGGACAGTCCTGAAAGAGGCAGGTGTCCAGGAGAAGTGGCCTAGATCAGAAATGGCCTTGCCCATTAACATTTTAAAAATGCAGGCAGAACACTTTGGTTCTGAGGCCTGAACGTTGAGTTTAAGGTATTGTCCTGCTAGGAGTCAATCAGTTTATGCCACAGCAATGGCCTATATTAATCACCTAGGGGGCACAAGAAAAACAATGTACTTTGCCTATTGGCAGTTTTCATTCTAGGAATAGAAAATATTCAGGCGGACTACTTCAGTCGCCAGCAGTTTTTCCTGTGAGAATGGTTCCTTCACCCCGATATCTACCTTCCTGTCAAAGATGGGGAATCCCAGACATAGATCTGTTTGCGTTGGATCAACAAATAAGATTGACAACTTTGTGTCAAAAACAAAGGATCTGCTAGCATGCGGAACGTATGCCTTGCTATTCCTGTGGAATCGGTTCTCACTAATTTGTGCATTCCCTCCTATTTTGCCTGCATCCACAACTTCTTCACAGGATCAAGCAGAAAGGGAAGTAGTTGATTTTTGTAACCCCAGCGGGGTCCAGGAACTCTTGGTATGCAGAGAGCATAGAGATGGCAGTAAGGAACCCATGGACCCTACGGCCATGGCCAGACCTTCTCTCGCAGGGTCCGAAGTTCCATCCTACTTTACAAATGATTAATTTAACAGTTTGGCTATTGAGGCCCACACTCTGAAGAAGCGTGGGCTGTCAGGTTCGGTAGTTTTCTACCTTGGTTTATGCAGAGCCAGCCTCCATGGATATATGGAGATATATATATATATATATATAATATTTATATTAGTCTGGGAAACATATGTAACCAGGAGCTGCACCCCAGAAAGTAAGTCTAGGTAGAGTCCTTGATTTTTTTATTTTTTATTTTTTATTTTTTCTGCACATGGGGTGAGAAATAAAGCTGGCCTTGAGCGCTTTCTAAGGACAGGTCTCGGCCTTATCAGCATTATTTCAATGACCTCTTTGGCCCATAACTTTATTCAGGGGGTAACTCCGGCATTACAAAATAGCCTTTTTTGGGCCGATACAACATATTCCCTTGGTCCTTTTTTGACAAACTATTTTTTTCTGGTAACCATTTCTGCTGCAAGAAGAGTGTCAGTATTGGCTGCTCTTTCTTGTAAAGAGCAATATTTTTGTTCACAAGGATAAGGTAGTATCATTGCGTCCTCATCCTAACTTTTTACCAAAGTTAGTATCAGGTTTTTATCTAAACCAGGATATTGTTCTACTGTCCTTTTTCCAGAACCCTGTTCTTTTTTTGATGTGGTGAGAGCAGTTGATGTCTACTTAAAGGTGATTGTTCAGATTCGAAAAACGGATGTTTTTATTTGTGTTGCCTGAAAGTCCTAAAGCAGGACAGGCAGCATCGAAATCTACTATTCTAAGTATATTTGACAAGTAATCGTTCAAGCTCATGGTTAGAGAGATGGATTCCACCCTCTCAGATCAAAATGCACTCCCCTAGGGCTGTTAGTGCTTGCTGGGCAGTGCATCACCAAGCATCCATGGCTCAAATCTGTAAGGCCGCAATTTGGTCTTCAGTCTATACATTTACCAGATTCTATCAAATGGATGTAAAAGGTCATGAGGATATCGCCTTTGGGGGCAGGGTACTGCAGGCTGCAGTATAAGTCCTCTGGCCTCTTATTGCCCTACTTTTTGTTGTATCTCCCTCCCTTCAGTTGGCATTGCTATAGGACATCCCACATAGTAACTATTATGGCTCTGTGTCCCATGATGTGCGATAAGAAAATAGCATTTTTAAAACGGCTTACCTGTAAAATACTTTTCTTTGAAGTACATCACGGGACACAGAGGTCCCTCCCTTCTTTGATATACACGTGTATGGCTTTGCTACAAAACTAAGATACTCCCAGAAGTGGGAGGGGTTATATAGGGAGTGCACTTTTTATCTTGGGGCGTGTCAGTGTCCATCCCCTGAAGGTGGCCTATAACCCACATAGTAACTACTATGGCTCTGTGTCCCGTGATGTACAGTACTTCAAAGAAAAGGATTTTACAGGTAAGCTGTTTTAAAAATCCTATTATGTCTATACTGTACCAGGTACAGAGACCATGACGGGTTGTAATTTTCAAACCAGTTACATCATATAGACTTCGCTAGATCATATCCTTCATTTCCAGCTTTGAAAGTTGAATATGAAGCTTTTCTAGTGACTTGCTACTCCATATCACTACAAGTAATAAAAGCTGCACACAACCTCTTCACCTTCTTTTAGACTTCACACTTGTTCAGGTTCTCTTTCCTGTTTCTCCATAAGAACTTAGCCTCAATCTGAGATCCAGTCTATGGCCACGTCACTGCAGCCCTCCACCAGTCTGGGCTTTATGGCAGAGTGGCCCGACGGAAGTCTCTCCTCAGTGCAAGACACATGAAAGCCTGCATGGAGTTTGCTAAAAAACACCTGAAGCACTCTAAGATGGTGAGAAATAAGATTCTCTGGTCTGATGAGACCAAGATGGAACTTTTTGGCCTTAATTCTAAGCGTTATGTGTGGCGAAAACCAGGCACTGCTCATCACCTTTCCAATACAGTCCCAGCAGTGAAGCATGGTGGTGGCAGCATTATGCTGTGGGGGTGTTTTTCAGCTGCAGGGACAGGACAGCTGGTTGCAATCGAGGGAAAGATAAATGCAGCCAAGTACAGGGATATCCTGGACGAAAACCTTCTCCAGAGTGCTCAAGACCTCAGACTGGGCCGAAGGTTTACCTTCCAAAAAGACAATGACCCTAAGCATACAGCTAAAATAACAAAGGAGTGGCTTCACAACAACTCTGTAACTGTTCTTGAATGGCCTAGCCAGATCCTTAAACCCAATTGAGCATCTCTGGAGAGACCTAAAAATTGCTGTCCACCAACGTTTACCATCGAACCTGACAGAACTGGAGAGGATCTGCAAGGAGGAATGGCAGAGGATCCCCAAATCCAGGTACGAAAAACTTGTTGCATCTTTCCCAAAAAGACTCATGGCTGTATTAGATCAAAAGGGTGCTTCTACTAAATACTGAGCAAAGGGTCTGAATACTTAGAACCATGTGATATTTCAGTTTTTCTTTTTCAATAAATCTGCAAAAATGTCAACAATTCTGTGTTTCTCTGTCAATGTGGGGTGCTATGTGTACATTAATGAGGAAAAAAATTAACTTAAATGATTTTAGGTGGGTCTGAATACTTTCCGTCCCCACTGTAACTTTATGCTGGGACTTATGGTCCCATAGCCTTTTTCTTTTTACCCTGGAATTTTTCTTCTTTTTTCTGCGGAGATCTTCTATCTACAGTTGGGCTGGGCGACGGGCTGGATAATCTAGATCTAGATCTAGTGTTCACCCCAGTCTGACTAGCCAACGACACATGGGCGAGTGCCTATAATCTATGTCACTGTACCCTGGCCGAAAAGCCCCCCCACTTCTGTGGAGAAGAGGATCTGTCATGGGAGCCTTTCCTGCATGCTTTATCTGGATGCAGTGTTGGGCATTGGGTACTGCCTGGGGTGGAGGGATTCTCCTCTCCCCCCTCTGGGCATGGGCTTCTGTTCCCTGCCCCCCCAGCTCTCCCCCTATCCTTTATATAACTTCTTATGGCTATTTTTGGGGCATAGGGGGCTCTGCCGCCTGCAGTGGTATGTGTGTGTGGATTTCGGGCGGTGGCCTGCCAGGTACATGGGTGCGGCCCTGTGCATTGCGGGCCCCCTACCTGCTCTGTCTGTCCTTGCCTGTAGTTTGCCATTTAGGCCACTCTGGGGCATCCCTGGGCTGGAGGGGGGGTGTCTAGTGTTTTCTGAGTCTCCTCTAGGGCCTAGGGGCTCAGCTGCAACTGCCTTGTGGCTCTGGTTGGCCGGCAGCCATGATTTTGGAGCAGTGGATGCCGTTTTCCCATTGATCTTGGTGAAATCTTGTGGCTGACATGCCTGGCTGCCAGTTTTTCTGTGCCCAAGTGTATGAGCTATGGGAGCTGGCTAGGGGAGTTCCCGAGTGGCCTTTTTTTGTGTAGCCTGAGACGGAGGACATCTCTTGTGTCCTGTATATCCGAAGGTGTGGGGGTGGTGCCTGAGACTGGCGCGCGGCTCTGTGTGGGACACAGCCTGCGTGGTCAACTCTGGATGGTCTGGTGGTGAGTCCTCCCTGGGTTCTTTTTTTTTTTTTTCCTTTTCTTTCTCTTTCTCACCTGTGGTTTTCTTTTCTTTTTCTTGTGTGGGTTCCCTAATTAAGGCCGTGCCCACCTGCGTTTGCAGTCCCTAAGGAGTCTCGGAAGCATGCTTCTCCTCCGGAGCCAATTCTCAAGGTGGTGGGTACTTCAGTCCCCTTAAACACACTGTCATCTGTCCTGGATTTGTTCATCTCCCGCGTGGAAATCGGGCTCTGACGCCGACGGTTCCATGTTTGCTATGTATCACGATTCCTTAGATGAAGTGAATGGGTCCTCTGCCTCTGTAACTGCACAGGAGAAGGCGTTAGTCACCACCCTCATTGACTGTTAGAGAAGAGTGCAAGAGTGCCTTCCTTCCTCAGGCCAAGAAGGGAAAGGAACTGTGTCAGAAGTCTGGGTCAGCTTTCACGGTGCATAGGTGGATTTTACATTCCCCCCTGGGTCCTCGACCAGGGGCTCCAAACCCTTAGACTTGGTAAGTTCTCCTTAGCATGAAGGTTTGCCCCCCACCCTTTCCAGAGTAGGGTGGTTGCCTTTGCTGGTTTTTGGGCCCATGGACCTACCTCATTCCAGACGATCATTCTCTCGGGCTACAAAATGGTTTCATTCCTTTCCGCCGGGTAGGTTTTTTTCCCCTCCAACCTGCTGCTCTCGCCAGTACTCCTGTGGGCTCTATACAGGGCTGTGCAGGACCTTCAAGGAGTGATTGTCCTGGTCCCCAAGTCAGAGCGGTTCCCAAGTCGGACGAGGCTCTCCTGATACTGGATCGCAAGGCCCTGAATGCCTTAGTGCAGATTCACAAGTTCAAGATGGAATCCATTCACTCTGTGGTGGCCTTCTTCCACCAGTGGCATTTTCTGGCCTCCGTAGACATTGACGCTCACCTGCACATTCCTATTTGCGAGGGACACCAGAATTTCTTACGCTTTGCTATTGGGGACGCACACTATCAATTGGTAGCACTGCCCTTCCGTCTGGCCTCCGCTTCCTGGGTGTTTACCAAGGTCAAACTCAAGAAGCTCCGGTCAGCGGTCCGGCAGCTCTTGTCTTGCAAGTGGCCCTTCCTGTGTTATTTGCATGCAAGTTTTAGGCCTGGTGGTGGCTACCTTCGAAGCGGTTTTGTATACCTAGTTCCATACGAGAATGCTGCAGAAGGCAATGCTGCAGAAGCCAAATGGAACAGGTCTCCTGCTTTCCTGGAGAATCGGATTCATCTGGAGTGGTCGACAAGGGCTTCCCTTCTCTGGCTGCAGTCTCCATCTCTACAAACCGGAAAGTCTTTCCTTCCCGTTCACTGGACTGTGGTCACGACAGATGGATGCCTTTCGGGCTGGAAAGGAGTCCTGGGACCGGACTCTGTAGGGTCACTGGACTCCAGAGGAAGCTCGACTGCCCTCCGGTGTCCTGGAGCTTCAAGCGATCAGGTTGTCACTGACGCATTGGATGGATCGCCTGAAGAGTCTGATCTGGAACCAGTCAGACAACCCCACTGCAGTGGCTTATGTCAATTATCAGAGAGGCAGGAGAAGTGCAGTAACAGTGCTGCAAGGTTCAGAGGTTTTTGGCAAGTTTGCTGGATCCTCTGGCGCATGCGCTGGTGGTGCCATGGGATCGGTACAATCTCATGTACGCCTTTTACGCCCCTTCGGCTGATTTCTCTCCTGCTGCACAGGATAGAAACCCTGTACCAGTCATTCTGGTGACTTTAGACCGACCTCGCCATCCGTGGTACGCCAACGCGGTTCCGGTTGGTGACAGACGCTCCTTGGCAGCTTCCTTTTCGGGAAGACCTTCTGTCCCAGGGGCCGGTCTTCCACCCTGCTTTACGCTCGCTGGCTTTGACGGCATGGCTGTTGGAAGCCAGGTTTTGAAGGACAGGGTTGTCTTAGTGATTCCAACTATGTTAATGGCTTGAAAGTCTACCTCCTGGAAGATTTATAATCGCACCTGGAAAGCTTATATCGTCTAGTGCGAAGGCTTTGGAGTTCCACCCTTGCTCTGTCAGTGACTAGGTGTTGTCCTGCCTTCAGCATGGCATAGTTAGTCTGGTTGAAAAAAAGACACCAGTCCATCCAATTTAACCAATAGAAGGGGGAAAAAAATTACACAATCCTATACTCAGTTGAACCAGAGGAAGGCAACCCCCCCCCCCCCCTAATGACGCATAGTTCAATTTGCTCCAGCAGGGGAAAAAAATTCCTTCCTTATCCCCCAAAATGCAATCAGATACCCCTGGATCAACTTTACCTATAAATATTAGTATCCTGTTGTATTATGCATATCTAGGAAAGAATGGGGGTTGCATACATAGTTACATAGTTAGTCAGGTTGAAAAAGACACGTCCATATAGTTCAACCAAAAAAAAAAAGAAATACAATCCTTCACCCACAGTTGATTTAGAGGAAGGCGAAAAACCTCAGCACAGCATGCTCAAATTTGCTACAGCAGGGGAAAAAATTCCTTCCTGATTCCCAGAGATGCAATCTGATTTTCCCTGGATCAACTTTACCTATAAATGTTAGTACCAAGTTATATTATGTACATTTAGGAAAGAATCCAGGCCTTTTTTAAAGCAATCTACTGAGCTTGCCAGAACCATCTCTGGAGGGAGTCTATTCCACATTTTCACAGCTCTTACTGTGAAGAAACCTTTCCGTATTTGAAGATGAACTCTTCTTTTTTTTTTTTTTTTTTTTCTTTTTCCCCGTAGACGTTAAGTGCCCCCTTGTCCTCTGTGATGACCTTAACCACTTCAATACAGGGCACTTTCCCCCCTTCCTGCCCAAGCCAATGTTCAGCGCTGTCGCTGTTTAACCACTTCAGCCCTAGAAGTATTTACCCCCTTCCTGACCAGAGCATTTTTTGCAATTTGGCACTGTCGCTTTAACTGACAATTGCGTGGTCGTGCGACGTTGTACCCAAACAAAATTGACATCCTTTTTTTCCCACAAATAGAGCTTTCTTTTGGTGGTATTTGATCGCCTTTGCGGTTTTTATTTTTTGTGCTATAAACAAAAGAATAGCGACAATTTTGAAAAAATGCATTATTTTTTACTTTTTGCTATAATAAATATCCCCCAAAAATTATATAAAAAAACAATTTTTTTTCCCTCAGATAAGGCCGATATGTATTCTTCTACATATTTCTGGTAAAGAAAAATCGCAATAATCGTATATTGATTGGTTTGCGTAAAAGTTATAGCGTCTACAAAATAGGGGATAGATTCATAGCATTTTTATTTATTTAATTTTTTTTTTTATACTAGTAATGGTGGCGATCTACTATTTTTATCATGACTGCGACATTATGGCAGACACATCGGACAATTTTGACACGTTTTTGGGACCATTGGCATTAATACAGCGATCAATGCTATACAAATGCATTGATTACTGTAAAAATGTCACTGGCAGTGAAGGGGTTTAACACTTGGGGGCGATCGAGGGGTTAACTGTGTTCCCTGGGAGGTGATTCTAACTGAAGGGGGAGGGGATTGACTAGAGGAAGTGACGGATTGTGGTTCCTAGCTAATAGGAACACACGATCTTTCACTCCTCTTCATACACTCGTCCCTGTTCTGTGTATCCTGCTCACGATCGCCCATGGCCGGCGGTCATCGCGACCATCGGCCACAAGCATTGGCACCCCCGCTCCGCGGGCCTGCTATCCTGACCCCGCGATCCAACGTATAGCTACGACGGCTTGCGCAGGGGAGCCAACCTGCCGCAGTATAACTGCGGCGGCTGGACAGGAAGCGGTTAAATGACAATTGCGTGGTCATGCTATGCTGTACCCAAACAACATTTTTTTTAGCATTTCCTTACTGCAAATAGAGCTTTCTTTTGGTGGTATTTGATCATCTCTGCAGTTTTTATTTTTTACTAAACAAATAAAAAGAAGACCGTAAATTTTGAAAAAAAAAAAAAGTTTTTCTTTGTTTCTGTTATAAAATTTTGTAAATTAAGTAAGTTTTCTCCTTCACGGATGAGGCGGCACGGATGAGGCGGCACGGATGAGGCGGCACTGATATGCACTCATAGGTGGCACTGATATGCACTCATAGGTGGCACTGATATGCACTCATAGGTGGCACTGATATGCACTCATAGGTGGCACTGATATGCACTCATGGGTGGCACTGATATGCACTCATGGGTGGCACTGATATGCACTCATGGGTGGCACTGATATGCACTCATGGGTGGCACTGATGGGTACTTATGGGTGGCACTGATAGGTGGCACTGGGTGCGCAATGGGCATGGATGGGCACTGATTGGCATCACTGATTAGGAAGCACTGGTATTGCTTGTGGGCACTGATTGGCATGTGTGGGCACACATTGCCACCCATGGCCACCAGGGATGCCATACCTGGTGGTCATCCCTGGTGGTCCTGGTGACATCCCTGGTGGTCCTGGGTGGGCATCCAAGGGGGGGCTGCGCTGATAAACAATCAGCGGAGACCATCCTCCCCCCCCCCCCCCCCGATCGGCTCTCCTCTATTCATAGTCAGATAAACAGCTCTTCCTGTTTACATCGTGATTGGACACGGCTGATGATGTGGTGAAGTCTCCATCAGACTCTGTACCTAGATCGGAGTTGTGGTGTGTCAGACTGACACGCTGCAACAATGATCGCTGCGATGCACGCTCCCGGGGGCGCGTAGCGGCTTGTTATCCTGACCATGTCATATGACGTCAGGTCAGGATATCGCAACCACTTTGCAGACGTCATTTTGCTATATGGCGGGCAGCAAGTGATTAAAGTAAATTACTTAACACCAAGTTCACTATATGGACCACTTATGTATTTTGTACATGTCGATCATATCCCCCCTTAATCTCCCCCTCTTTTCAAGAGAGAATAAATTCAGTTCCTCTAATCATTCCTCATAGCTGAGCCTCTCCATGCCTCTTATCAGGTGCCCAAAACTGAACTGCATATTCCAGATGAGGTCTTACTAATGATTTGTACAGGCCCAAAATTATCTATCTATTCATGAAAGGACTTTGCTCGCTTTGGAAACCGCAGCTTGGCATTGCATGCTATTATTGAGCTTATGATCTACCAAAACCCCCCACCAGATCCTTCTCCACCATTGATTCCCCCCCCCCCCGGTTGTACCCCCCGTAGGATGCATGCATATTCTTAGCATAAGTATACAAGTCTTTCCTCTGTAGGGTGACTAGTATAGGGGGGGAAACGGGTTTAAATTTAGATTTGATTTGGATTTGACTGGACTTCTAATTTAAGGCCTGAACGATAAGGTTCATCCTTTCTAGTTACGGTGCACCATACTAGATCTGTACGTGCTTCTAAGCTTTTCAGCATCAGGTAACTGCTACCAAGATTCGCATGGCTGTCTGTGTTCTGTTAAAAGTAAATATTTAGGCCTCACCTGATGCCAGATTTGGGCATAAGGGCATGCGGGTAGCTGTTTTTAGCTGCAGGTAGTCCTGAGTTTTTGTGGGGTGTTTTAATTTTTTTTTTTCTATGTGGACTTGTTAGCATTTGGTTTGCTCTGTTGCCCACCCTTCAGTTGCACTGCTTTTGGATTTCCTAATTGTCTCAGAATTACTATTGATCCTATGTCCCTTAATTCAAAATCCTGTTTTATTTACAGTTGATTAACTGTAGGATCTTAGAGCTCAATGTTCAAAGGTCCCACTGTTCTGTGTGTGTGTTCGATCTACTGCACTTTTAATTACTGCTTTTCTACAAAACTGAAGCATGCTGGCAGTGGGAGGGGTTATATCTGGCTGGCCAGTGGGGTTTTGTTTGCCAATGTCCAGTTCCTCCTGAAGTTGACAGTATAGCCCAGTTGTCTCAATAACCACTGTTCCTCTGTCCGTTAATGAACTCTGGGAAATGTATTTTACGGTAAGTTTTTTTTTCTTTCTTTTGTCTAAGCTTTATGTATATTTTTCGAGTGCCCACCCTGCGTGAAAGGAGGGGTAATTATTGTGAACGACTTGCTTACTACTCGGGTATAATGTGGTAAAGGAGGAATAATAGCCTCCAGGATCAGCCTAGTGTTTAATCCACTCAGATGACACTCCATGCCACGGTTATTGAATTAGATCCTGTGTCCCTCAATGGATTCTGAAAAAGGAATCTGATGGTAATTGCACAAATCACTGTATTTCTGTTTAAATAAAAACTGCACATTGGAAAACTTTTCTAAAATTTTTTTTTTTTTTTTTTGTAGGACTTAATTTCTATTAAAGTGTATTTCTATCCATTTTTACGAAATCTATTTTATTTGTACAGGCCTTTACAGAACTTCAGGCCAAAGTGATTGATACTCAGCAAAAGGTAAAACTTGCAGACCTCCAGATAGAGCAGCTGACAAGAACAAAGAAGCATGCCCAGCTTACCAGTATAGAAATCAAGAGCTTTCCAGATGCAACGCTGATGTATGAAGGTGTGGGAAGGATGTAAGTAAAACATTTTGATAGATTATGGTAGTGTGTATGTTTTCAAGTAGACTTGGGTCGCATTCACATGGGCGTCATCCGCTCGGTCATGTTTTTGCCAAGAAAAAGATTACATCAGTTTTTCATCCGCTTCCATTTTTTAAATGTAACAATAATGTAACAATAATGCAGACTTGTTCCTTTTTAAGGAAATGGACCTGAACAAAAGTCATCCGTTTACATTTGTTTGCCATAGGTATGCATTGATCTCTGTTTTTCACCTGTGTCAACAGACAGATGACAAATGGAACGGGCCTTCTTCCTCCAGTGGCATTGGATGTGTACAAATTCATCCTACTGCTAATGAATTTGGAGTAGAGGTCATGGACTGACGCGTTTCGTCACTTCCGACTTCAACTGAGGGCGTCATCTCACAGCGCAACGTCAAAGCTTTATATTGATCACCCGCTCGGCCAGCTGGTCGCTCACACATATAATGGTGCACATGAGCAGCACATAAAACGAGCAATTCACCAATCAACGTTACTCAGTTTGGTGAAATGAACCAGTTGTATGGCACATCATTGCACACAATGTACTGAATTACACACTATTAGAATGGTTATACATATTCTCAATGCAATATACCATTCCACATAAAGGTTAATATTCTTCATGATTAATACAAGATGTCAAATTATTAACGTTAAAATGCATATATAACAACCATAATAATTCATTGACCTCTAATGAACTAAAAACATGATGGAACACATAGTAAACCCTAATAAATCGACATACCAACGACATTGAATAAACAAATTTGATAAATTAATAAGATAATTATAAAATTAAAGCCGCATACTCTATCCCTATACAGATATAACTCAGAACACTACTGGCACCCATAGGCTCATTCAAAATGGCATATGAATTAAAATTAAACTTTAAACTGAATTTAAAACCAATATTAAAACTAGCTTTAGTAGTCACTTATAAAACAATTGATATCCAATTCTACATTTAGCAACTTAGACGAAAGTGTGTCAGTAAGGAATATCCAATGAGTTTCTCACTTTGAAAGTTCCCTAACAATATTTGATCCCCTCCACACTGGTTTCAGATGGTCCACACCCCAGAATTTTAGGCCTGATGGGTCTTGATTCTGGAGCATTTTAAAATGCAGGGACACGCTGTTGTCTTTAAACCCTATTTTAATATTCTGGATATGTTCTGTATTCTGACCCGTAAAAGTCTCTTCGTACGGCCTATATACATAAGCCCACAAGGGCATTACAAAGCATAGACCACGTGAGTGGTATTGCACATAATAAACTCTCTGAGAAATTCCTTATTAGAGGTAGAAGTGAAACTCTCCAAACCCCTCAAAGGCCTGGTTACTTCTCTGCAAGCTCTTCATTTCCTGCATGCAAAAAAGCCATCCCTATCCCAGAAGGATGGTGGTCGAGTTGGGTGGGTTTAATACTTTTTACTACTTTTGTCGCCAAAACTGGGTGCTTTCCTATATATAATTCTAGGATTGGAGGGGAGCACAGATTTAAGTGTTCTGTCTAAAAGTAACACATGCCAGTGGGCCGCAAATATTGACTCCACTTCTTTATATTGCGAATGAAATCCTGTAATAAAATCCCATTCCTGGCTCTCGGTATTCCTACATGTTGCTGTCTCAGTAAAACAACAGATACTAGATACTGCTAATAATTACTCCACGATTTTTATCAAGATGGTTTGGATTCTATCCTTTCCCCAAAAACTTATCTTTCACTATTTTAGACTGGGAGATGAAATCATTGGTGTTAGAACAATTTCTTTTGACTCTCATAATCTGACCTTTTAGGGGTGTTTTTAACCACTTAAGTAGGGCTGAAACAACTAATCGATCGACAACTAATAGATTATGAAATTAATCGATTATGAAAATAGTAATCGATTAATCGGCCAGCCGATTAGTTGGCCTGCATACAGAATGCATTATTTGTTTACATATCAGAAAATACAGTGCAGTATGCATACAGCTCTGTACATCATTGATAGATGTCAGTAAGTGCATGAGAACATGTGAATGTGTGAGGAGCAATGCCTCATAGGACATGTGGTCCTGGGCAGGAAGTGAGTGGTTCTAAAGGCAGAAGTTTTCTTTACCATGCTATTGGGGCACTCTATACTGTACTTAACGCACAGCAAAAAGCAGTGTAGATCAAAAGCAAACTGTATAGGTGTGTACCGAGCCTTATCCTGGCCACACGGATCTATTTTCAGACGAGAATATTCATATGAAAAATCTTTGTACATTCGCTGAATGAAAGAATGTTTGAAATTTTCACTTGCTTTTAACATTCTGTTTTAAAATGAATGTAATTTCTGAACGAAAACCACATATACTGTCTGAAAATTCCTTTGACCAAGCAGTTTTCTATTTCTAAATTTTCCTGTCACTGTGGTTGAAAACTAACGTCGATTTGACCCCACTAACGATTCGAAAATCGAACAAACGTTCTTAAAGTTAAAATTTTTTTTTGAAGGAAGACATTTGTTTTTGTAATTTATTACAGTTCTGTTTAGGGTTGTACCGATACTAGTATCGGTATCGGCACCGATACCGAGCATTTGCCCAAGTACTTGTACTCGGGCAAATGCTCCCGATGCTTCTCCCGATACCTTGACTGTCAGCGGTGATCGGCGCGTGGGGGAGTTACAAGCTTCCCCCCGGCGGCTTTCAGCTGCTTTAGTGACATACAGCGGTGATCGGTGCTTGTAACTCCCCCACACACGATCACCGCTGACTGTCACCTCATCCCCCTTAGTCCCCCTCCGTTCCTCTGTCCCCCTCCGCTGTCCTGCTCCGTTGCTCTGTCCCCCTCTGCTGTCCTCCTTCTTTGCTCTGTCCCCCTCCGTTCCTCTGTCCCCCTGTGCTGTCCTGCTCCATTGCTTTGTCCCCCTCCGTTCCTCTGACCCCCTCCGCTGTCCTTCTCTGTTCCTCTGACCCCCTCCGCTGTCCTCCTTCTTTGCTCTGTCCCCCTCCGTTCCTCTGTCCCCCTCTGCTGTCCTGCTCCGTTGCTTTGTCCCCCTCCGTTCCTCTGACCCCCTCCGCTGTCCTCCTTCTTTGCTCTGTCCCCCTCCGTTGCTCTGTCCCCCTCCGCTGTCCCCATCCGTTCCGGCTTTCCGCTGGCCCCCTCTCTCTTCCTCTGTCCCCTTCGTTCTGCTGTCTCTCCGCTGTGTGAATGGACAGAGTCAGCTGACTCTGTCTATTCACATAACTGAAACATTGTAATCACCTGTGATTACGATGTGTCAGTTTATGAATGGAGAGGAGCCGCTGTCTTCTCTCTATTCATTCTCAGTGCAGCTGAGGCTGCAGAGAAAGGGACTGGGGAATCTCTATCCTCGGTCTCTTTCTCTGTCTCAAGGGGGAGATATCAGAGGTCTGTTAAGACCCCTGATATCTCACTAAAGCCCCTCCAACAGGGCTGATTAAAAAAAAAAACGTAAATGAATGTAAATGAAAAAAAAAAAAAAAAAAAAAACACACACACACCGTTCACTCCCCCCCCCCCCCCTAAAAAAAAAAAAAAAAAAAAAAAAACACTGTCACGTGACATTAAAAAAAAGTATTGGTAATCGGTATCGGCGAGTACTTGAAAAAAAGTATCGGTACTTGTACTCGGTCCTAAAAAAGTGGTATCGGGACAACCCTAGTTCTGTTTGAAAATCTGCAAAGCCGTCTAACTTTTTTTTTCTTTAAAGTCTGATGATATTTACCAGATTCAACCTCTAATAGTATATACAGTATATCTCCTCTAATAGTATATACAGTATATCTCTTCTGTCTGTTATTCCCATAGTGGATTAGAGGTTTTGCTCTCTAACCATATAGTTGGTTATTTATATTTACCACTGCATATATATATTTAAGAATAACTTTTTTTTTAAAACTTTACATATTACACTTTACATATTAACTAAATTATACACCACGGGGCGTGTCCGAATGTGAGTAGAGAAGGACGTGCTACAGAGCTCCGCTGATCCTGCACAAAATCCGTCGCCATCCTCCATACAGAGCGTCACGGTGAGCCTACACAGTTGCCCTGCCTGTCCCCAGACACCCCCTTTCTCCACCCCAGACTAAATTTTGGAGCCTGGCTGGCCGATTGTGCAGTTATACGGCCCGCGGCATCTGAGGCCCGCCACCATCTTGAGGCCTACGGGGCCTCTGCGCTCAGGTGCCGCGATCCGTGGGCCGAGTGGTCACCCCGCGCTCCCACTCCTGTGGCAGTATCCCCGGGGGAGGCCGATCGGGTGCACTGCATCGGGGGCTGCTATAAGGTCCCACACAGCCGGCTACACTCACCCGCGGCCCGCCGTCATCTTGAGGCCTACAGGGCCTACTCTATCCTCCTCGCTGGGTGCCGCAATCTGTGCTCCATGCACATCCATCCGAGTGATGCCATCCCTGGAGGGGGCAGATAGGGAGTGCAGCATCTGGGGGCTGTCAGCTGGCTACATTAGGCCTCAGGGAACACAGCACTGCACCAGCAACCCCTGCATTAAAGTCTCCTCTGCAAGCCACAAGCTCTTAAAGGGGCAAACCCACCATCCTGCAGTTTAGCCTGACAATCCCCAGTACCCCTGCTCATGCCCTCAAAAAGCAAATCTGTGACCAAAAAGGCACCTGCACAGCCCGCCCAGTGTCCCAGTACCATACTGGATCAATTTAAAGCGCTATTAACAGACATGGAACAGGCAGCAACCCCGTCGGCCTCTCCACCTCCTCAGGCGCCACCACAAGCAAGTGACACTGCTGTTAACCTCACAGCCATAGAACTTCCTTACTGGTCCGCATCGATCACCTGGCCGAGGAATGTAACCTCATCAGGACAGATTTGGACAAAATCAGGGGCAGACTTTCTGAGACTGAGTCACTGATCGCTACCACAGAGGATCTCACTGCCTGCCATGATGATGCCCTACTCACATTGCAGCGCACCAACCAATCCCTGGTGGCTAAATCTGATAACGAGGAAAACTGGCTTCGGAGGAATAATGTCAGGGTCCTGGGTCTTGTGAAGGGGGACCACCTAGCTGATTTTGCGGAGGCCTTCTTTATGTCACTTCTTGACCTGACTGAGGTCCCTCCGACCTACGCGATGGAAAGGGCCCATAGAGTCCCAACTGGCCGGAGCACCCCTGGGGCTCCACCGAGGCCCTTCCTAGTGAGATTTCTCAATTACAGAGACCGTGATCGCATCATCTGCGAAGCCAGCAAACATCCCACCCTCCCTTTCGAGCATACCCTGGTACATCTTTACCCTGACTTCTCCGCGGATTTACAAAGACGTCGCAAAACTTTCACTGATGTCAGAAGACGACTCTGGGAACGGGATATCAAATATTCCATGCTCTACCCAAGTCGCCTGCAAGTTCAACATGGCGGTACAGTGAAGTTTTCGAATCCCCTGATGAGGCTGACACCTGGCTACTATCTTTGCAGTAATCTTAGTGCTTACGCTCCACTTTACAATCCTGACAGTTGTTTTTGTTCCAAGGTTCGTGTGTTCATGTTTCATGGCTGCTTGGTCATTTTCAGCATAATATGGATGCAGCTCTCCCGTAGAGGGGTCTCACAGGGGGTCTCCTCTTCCCAGCTGCCCAACATCCTCCCTCATCCCTGCGACCACCTAGCAGGACTGCCCGGATGACCTCTAGGCATGCCCCCAAAACCTCTTATTTTGCTGCCTCATGTTGCTCTCACAGCCTCACTGCAGGTCTCTTCCATGGTTGGTGTCTGGCGCGGCTCACACTCCTTTTTTTTCGGCGCTGCACTCTCCTAAACTTATCTGCTCCTAGCTAATTGGAGCTACAGCAAGACAAACCAACGTACCTTCCAGATAATACTGTGCCCGCGTCGGGCATCTATGGATTATCCGGTCTCCCGCCGGATGTGATGGGATACATGTCCCCTCACCCTCGCCTGCTGTTACAGGCCGGGCGCTGTCAGGGATATTCCCTGGAACTTTGAGCCTTAAGTAGGCGGTTTTTGTTTGCTATTAAAGTTTAGGGATTACGTCAAGACTTCCCAGAGGAGTGCTGCATCTACCACGGCCCTGTGTGCAGGGCTTACAGGGGTCCCAGTGACCTGAAGGTTTCATTTGTTTGTCTGTTATAGGAAAAAGCCCTACGTCGATTTTTATTTAATTTTTTTTTGTCTCTTCTTTTGGCCTCTTTTTTTGGCCACTGGGCTTGGTTTGTATGGGTAGGGTGTTATGTTTTTTTGGGGAGAGGAGTTTTTCAGTTTTAAAACCCCACATATATATTCTGCTGCTCAAACGTTCTGTCAGCTCAAGACTCAAATGTCTGTCTGTACTAACAATGGGTATTTTCACATGCAGTGGCTTGCTGGTTTCATCTTACTCCTGTTCCCCCCCCCCCTGGCATTCCATAATGGCTAAATCGGATACTGAATCTGACCATTCTGTCATGGAATGTCAGGGGGCTCAACTCCAAGTATAAAAGAACATTGCTGTTCCAATTTTTAAAAATGCTTAACCCTCACATAGTCTCAAGAAGCCATGGGTGCAGAGAGCGCTCCATGCAACTTATTCCTCATACTCCCATGGGGTGTCTATTCTGATTAGCAAACGTATACCATGTGTGATTCAAGATATTCATTTAGATCCCCAGGGGAAATATGTTAGTGTTAACCATCTACAATACGAAGTATATTATTGTCAATGTATATCTGCCTCCTCCTAGTGAGATACAGGTCCTGTATTCGTTGTATGAGAGACTGGCTCCGCATTGCCCAGCCCGCATTCTGTTCATTGGAGATTTCAACGCCACATTATCACGTGACCTGGATAGGCCCTTCCCTCAATCCAATTTTAGCCCAGAACTGGGTACCTGGGCTCAAGCCACTGAATTCACCGAGACATGGAGATGGTTGCATCCCCAGGATAGAACATACTCCTGCTTTTCGACTACCTTTAAAACCTCCTCCTCCCGTATTGACTTGGCTTTTGCCAATGCAGCCCTTCTAAATGACATTCAAGAGGCATGCTAGCTCCCCTCTGGCCTTTCTGACCATAACCCGCTCAAATTGACCATTATAACTACCAGGTCGCGTAACCGAGCCCTTTGGAGGTTACAACCCCACTGGATCAATAATGAGTCAGTCCATGCCAGAGTTTCTCCTCAGCTACAGGAATATTGGGCTCATAATGCGGAGTCGGCCTCTCTAGAGATGGTTTGGGATGCTTTCAAAGCTCACAGCAGGGGATAGTATATTTTGGCTGTGGCAGCCATGAAGGCGGAGCTTGGGGATACGGTCTCTGAACTGCAGCACAGGGTTGATGAGGCCTTGAGCCAATACTTGGCCTCGGCTACAGTCCCGAACTTTGAACATCTCTCCTCGCTTAGGAGAGAATTGCATCTTCATGAATCTGAAACCACTAGGATTGGCATACAATCTAGCAGACAGGAGTACTTGGAAAATGGGGACACAATACTGGCGCTATTAGCACAGCAGGATAGACCCCTTGCGGTTATTTCGGAAATCCTCACGACTGGTGGCGCATTGGCCACCACGCAGGAGGATATCCTAACTGAATTCACCACATTCTATACCACACTGTATGTTTCCTCGTTGCTGGGAAATTTTGGCCCTGCACCTAGGATTTCTATGCTGGACACCCTGGCATCGGGATGGCTTTCTGACACTAAAAGGAACCTCCTAGTCTTAGAAATAACCCCAGAGGAAATTACACTTGCCATACAGTCTTTCCCGGCAGGTAAGGCCCGGGGCCGGATGGCCTGCCCCTGGCATACTATAGAGCCCACACTAAATTGCTTGCCCCTAGACTGGCAAAGCTGTTCCAAACCTGTTTACAAACAGGTTCTCTACCTCCTGCCATGAAATAAGCCCATATTATTCTTATCCCCAAGCCCAATAAGGACCCCAAGTTGTGCACCTCCTACAGGCCAATCACACTCCTTAATTGCGGTCTAAAGATACTTACTAAATTAATGGCCACTAGACTAAATAAAGTTATGCCCGGTAGGTCCACGGACATCAATATACGCAGATTATTTGCTAATATCCATGCCCCACACACCAACCAGGGTACCAGAACTATTGCCACCCTGGATATAAAAAAGGCATTTGATACGGTGGAGTGGGTGTATGTTTGGGAGGTGTTGCGAAGAATTGGATTCTCATTAAAATGAATTGATTGGATACGTACGTTTTATACACTGGCCCCTTGGCACGCATTAGGCTAAATGGATCTTTGTCTGCTCCGTTCCCTCTGCAGAGGGCACCAGACAGAGATGCCCTCTTCGCCCTGGCCATGGAGCCCATTGCTGAGGTCTGTGGTCTCCGGGTGGGATGGTTAGAGGAAAGAGTGTCTCTCTTCGCAGATGATCTGCTGCTTTTTTTTTAAATGATGCTGGGGCCTCTCTGCAGGGCGCCCTCAAAATCATGGATATCTTCTCCACCTTCACGGGGCAGAGTGAATTGGCACAAACCCCAGCTCTTCCCAGTGGATGAGGAGGCTAGATCCTCCTCATCCCCCTCTCTCCCGCTGCAATGGGTTGACCATTTTACCTATTTGGGTATAGTCATCTCAAAACAGAGTGGGGATTTTGTGCGGCTCAATCTTTACCCTGTGTTGACTGGAGTAAGGACCAAAATGAAGGCATGGAGTAACCTACCCCTTTCCCTCATTGGACGCATCAACCTGCTATGAAATGAAAGTCTTTCCTAAATTCACGTACATTTTTCTCCCCACAATGGTTGACCAAGACATTCTTCAATTCCATTAAACAACTTTTCACCTCCTTTATTTGGGGGCCCAAACCGCCTAGATTCAAATATAGCACTCTGACCAGGCCTGTGGAAAATGGGGGGGGGGGGGGGGGGGGGGTTTGGCTCTTCCTGACTGTCACAAGTATTACTTGGCCACCCAGCTTGTGACCGCCCATTGGTGGTTACAGCCGGACTTGACCAACTCTGCAACGGTGCTGGAGGCGGCTATAGTTGGGTCTCTGGAGGCCTTGCAGGGGCTGCTGTTCAGGGGAACTAAAACACCACATCATCTTACTCCTTCCATGCGTACCACCATACGAGCATGGAAGGTGAGTGAAGCTCTGAGGGCACCCCAACCGAACTCCTGGTCTCCTCACACCCCAGTGTGGCTGAACCCTAACCTTTCGCAGTTCAACACTATCCCAGATCCGCAGGCCTGGGCTAAATATAAAATAGTGAAACTGGAACACATCACAAAAAAGGAGCTGTCCCCTTTTCACATTTTACAAACCAAATTCAATGTACCTGCACATGCACTTTTTCGGTACCTTCAAATTGCTCATGCCTATAGGTGCCAGTTCCTAGGCCAACCAGTTGAGTTATCATACTCAGAGCTTGAATCTACCCTCCGTGTGAGGGACTTGGAGAAACCCACGTCCCAGCTTTATGGGTCCCTGCTCGTGCTGCCGATCCCAGGTTGTCCTCCCTCCGCAGGAAATGGGTGGGGGACATCCCGGAACTGGATGGTGATGACTGGAGGGAGATTTGGGACTTTCCCCCTCTGGTCTCAGCAAGAGATAAACTGGTCCAATACAAAATTTTACACAGGGCTCACTATACACCCCACAGGCTCCACAGGATGTTGACGGCATACTCTCCGTTGTGTTGGAGTTGCTCACACCAACCTGGAGAGTTTTCCCACATTTTTTGGAGCTGCCTAGCAATTAAACATTCCTGGCAAGAGGTCATTCAGGTATTTGGAAAGGTAACCAAGACCAGTGTTCCCTATGATCCTAAATACTGTCCGCTGGGGTTGGTTGAACAAATGTCCATGATTAGAGCGAGAAAAGTACTTGTATCCCTACTACTGTATTACGCTCGTAAAGCCATCACGATGACCTGGAAACAAACGCCCAACCAACCCCCCCCCCTGTTAGATTTTGGAAAAGTCTGATAAATGCCAGTTTACCCTTATACAAGGCCATCTACTTGAAAAGGGGTTGCCCACAAAAGTTTGAAGTGTGGACATGTTGGCTAGAAGATGCCACCACAGCAAGTGAAGAAGTATGCATGCCTAGATTGGTAATATATTTAAAAGTGAATTGAGGGGGTGTGTCTTAGGGATGGCCGGGTGAGGACGTACATTTGTGGAGCTCCCAGCTTCCCCCTGACTGCTACCGTCTGTAAGCCGACTGTCTGGCATGTGAACACGGCATGACAACCCATAGAAAGGTATAGAACCAGATCAGCCACTAGAGGGAGCAGACTGACTATGCCACAGAGTGGGATCCGACGATTCCTCCGTGACCAGCAGCATCCAACGCCGGGAGGCATAGCTACAGCCCCACGAGTATCCTGTATGGACGACGGAGCCGCTCCATCTGTACCAGCGTTGCCTACCTCCTCTCTGGCTTCCGATCAGCTTCCAGGGATGTCGGCGACTCATCGGGCGGACACGGCGGGCTCCGCACAACATCAAAGTCGACTGGAAGAGGAACTTAGGTCCATGCTGCAAGCCCTCCCTACGAGGGCTGATATAGAAGCCCTGATTAACCGCATAGAGGAAGCTCACAGCAGGGACATTCAGGAGGTAAGGGCGGAAATACATTCCCTTTCTGGCCGGGTGGAATCTGGGGAAGCCTCTGTATCCTCCCTGGAGACCAGAGTTTTAGCCTTGGAACTATTTCAATCCTCACAGGAGGCTACAGTCAGTAACATGCAGCTTCATTTGGAGGAATTGGAGGACCGTAGTCGTCGCAATAATTTGCGCCTGCGGGTAATTCCGGAGGCTGTAGGATCAGAGGATTTAGTGGCAACAGTAACAGCTCTTTTTCATAAGGTACTGAAGACCCCGCCGCCCTCCCTGGAGCTGGATAGGGTGCATAGAACCCCTGGACCTACGTCTTCAGACCTGGACAGGCCCCGAGATGTCCTATGCAGGCTACATCATCACCAACAGAAGGAGCTTATTCTCTGTAGAGCATAGGAACACGGAGATGTAGAGATTGAGGGAAGGGCAGTGAAGATTCTCTCAGATCTATCAAGAGCCACATTGCAAAGGCGAGCTATGCTGCGACCAATCTTAGACCTAGCTAGACGCCATGATTGCACCTACAGATGGGGTTACCCATTAGCCGTTATATTTCGTAAGGCTCAGTTGTCCTTTACCCTACGTTCCCCGACAGACCTTACAGCCTTTTATATTTTCCTAGATGCAGAACCAGTACAGGTGCGCAGTTGGCTCCAGAACATCCCTAGATCAGCAGGCTGGTCAGGCCATTCCACTACCCAGAACAACCAGTCTGTCCGAGCACAAAGGCCCAGACGGAGGTCCCGAACATCATCCATTGACAGAGTCATGATTAATTTCTAAGACTGTCAAACTTTATTTTATTCAAGCTGAATATCCTCACCTCCACAACGGCTATATTAACAGTTAATAACAGATTTTCTGATACCCCTTCTGGTGGTCCCCCCCCTCCCCCGTTGCCCTGTCCCCCCTCCCCCACTCTCATTTTTATTAAAGACCTCTTACCCATGGGACCTTCAATCTACCCGTAGCCCTGATACCCCTGCATTTGGGCTCTTCCTTGATGTATGTGATTTGTGGACAGAAATTCCTGCATCTATTTGCCTGAAACGCCGGATGAACAGCTAGCAATAAGCACATAAAGAGGAAAGAGCACCCGAGTTAAATGAATATATGGGATTCCCCTTGCTTTCGAGTATGGGTAGTAGTTCACCATGTTATGTTATTGGCTGTAATATATTATGACGGGTGTATTTTGTATAGCTTGAATTTTGTCCCCTTAATATGCATCTACAGGGACTCTGTGTTTTGACAGATTGGGGGGTAGGGAATACAAAGGGCAGCTCTTGACATAGATGGGATATAGATACCTTTCAGTGCAAGTAGTTTGAGTAGTTTGTGGGGTGGTGGGGTGGAGGGAAGGTGTTTTTTTTTTTTTTTTTTGTTTTTTTTTGTTTTTTTTTAATACACGGTTAAGTTTTTTTTTTTTTTTTTTTTTTGGGTGTGACATTTTTTCGTTTTTTTTCGATAATTAGAACGCTCACTTGATCTGGTGTGTTATGATTTAATCGGGCGGGGAGTTTGTTTTTATCACTTCTAATGGTATATTTGTGTTCACTTACTTGCAACAGGGAAATATATTTGTAGGTGTCACTTATATTGATAGACACTGATAACAGAGACACTTAGTCTTAATATTGGAATATATTCATTTATTTTAGGGAACACTTTCAGTTTAGTATTTGTGAATTCTAAGTTTTGGTTTTATTAATTGGGTGTTTTTTTCTTATAATCATGCGTTTTTGCGTGATCTTATTTTTCTCACTTTTAAAGTGAGGCTGTGTGATTTTTTTTATTTTTTTTTAAGTATTGCACTTACACATATTGTTGGATTTCACTTGTTATTTCACTTTTCTTCACAAATACTTCTCTGTGTGTGAGGTGTGAGTGTGGTTTTTATATACACATAGATAGGGGACAGCTGGGGGGGATAGCCCAAAACGCGGTTAGGTGATAAGGGGATCAAGAGTAATTGAGGATTATATATAATTTTTTTTTTTGGCGAGGTCTGTTCTAACTTTGGTAGGTGATAAAGCTTGTGCTATATACTCCTGGTTCCGTACAAATGTATGTTATTTCATAATATTATTTAGTGTTTAAAATAAGTAGAATTATAAATTAACAGAGTGGTGGTGGTTGAGGGGGGGGGGGGGTGAGGAGTTTCCTCCCGACTCTCTGACTACACTCCCCTGTAGGTTAGCGCTCGCTTTACAGATCAGGACTGGAGAGTGTATTAGCAAAATTTTGCTGCTTTCTTAGAATTTTTTCCCACTAAAGTGGGTCTTTTTACTAACACTTTCTGGAATCTGTTCCTGTGGGATATTTGTCCACACTGGTTCTTTTTTTTTCTCTATATTATTTATTTATCTTTTTCTCCCTCGTTTTAAACCCCTCTCATTTCTTGAGTCCCCCCCCCATCGGGGACATGGAGGTGGTGAATGTACTCTCATTAAATGTAAAGAGACTTAATATCCCTGAAAAGAGACGCTTGCTTTTGCAAGACCTGTACCGAATGAAGTCTGATGTCGCTTTCATTCAGGAAACACATTTTAAGGATGGCAAGTTGCCAATCCTGAAAAATAATTTTTTTCCGGTAGTGTATCACTCCACTAATGAGTCCACCAAAACATGTGGTGTGTCCATAATGATCTCATCTAAGGTTCCTTGGACGTGTCTGGATGTAAAATCAGACTCGGGGGTGGGGTGGGGGGGGGGGTACGGTACCTCTTTGTGAGAGGCACGGTTGGAGGTAACTTTAGCAAGCATATACGTACCTAACACTCACCAAGATCTCTTTATTACCAAAACATTAGATTTACTGGTTGAATTCACAAGGGGTCAACTAATACTTGGAGGCAATTTTAACATCCCGTTAATACCATCGGTTGACACTTCCTTTGGTCATTCCTCAGTACTCCCTAGCTCCCGGAAAAAAATTGCTTGATCCTTATATAAAACACAATTGATAGACGCCTGGTGCCTTCTTCATCCTGCTGAAAGAGATTATGCTTTTTATTCTCGACCACACAAACAATATTCTAGAATTGATTATTTTCTCATTCCTCATTCCCAACTGCAAGCAGTCTGCGATGTCTCGATCGGTCAGATCATGCTCCGGTCTCGCTATCCTATGCACTGACTGATTACTTTACTTCCAGGACGAGAATTTGGAGATTAAACTAAAGTTTACTACTAGATGAGGATGTACTAAAAGATGTGACTAAAGAACTGGGTTTTTGTTTTCAGACTAATGATGTTCTTGACAGTAACATAGGCATGGTATGGGAAGCGCATAAGGCAGTAATCCGTGGCGTGTATATTAAACATGGGTCTCGTATTAAAAAACAGCGCTCCTCTCAGTTGACTTCCCTACTAAACGAACTAAGCATAGTAGAAGCCCGATATAAACATGCTAAAACTCCCTCTCTAGAGACTGAACTCCTGGTCCTACGTAAAAAAAATAGCGGATTTAATGCTATTTAAAGCTAAAGCACAAAACCAGATTTGCCGGAAAAAATCTTATGAATCTGGCAATAAATGCGGTAAATTTTTGGCCAAAGCTCTGAGATAACAAGTGTTAGGGAATTATATACCACACATAATGACATCAAACGGTCAAAAACGTTCCCTTCCCAAAGATATTGTGAAGGAATTTCAAAGATATTATACATCTCTTTACAACCTTCAGAAAGATTCTCCCTCACTGACCCAGATAGGAATATCTAGTTAACTCTCAAATGCCTAAACTATCCTTGGAGGTAAGCAAACTACTAGACGAACCTTTTACCTTAGAAGAGATTCAAAATGTGATTGGATCCATCAAAGGAGGGAAGGAACCTGGTCCAGACGGCTTTACCATCGCATATTATAAGACCTTAATGGTATCTCTTGGTAAATTTATGCATAAGTTTTTCAATAGCCTGGGCCCTGATATGACATTTCCTTGTGATACACTTTCAGCATACATAGGAGTGATTCCTAAAGAGGGAAAAGACCCTACCGCATGTGGCAGCTATAGGCCGATTTCGCTGCTTAACACCGACCTAAAAATATTTTCAAGAATCATAGCTACCAGAATTCAAGAGCACATTCCAACACTCATTCATTTAGATCAGGTTGGATTCGTGCCTACCCGTGAGGCTAGGGATAATACAATCAAAGTCTTAAACCTTCTGCATGTGGTAAAAAAGAACTGTATCCCTTGTGTATTTTTGGGAACCGATGCGGAGAAGGCCTTTGATAGGGTAGATTGGCAGTTCATGACAGCGGTGCTGAAATATGTAGGGATTGGGGAGGTCATGATCGATCGCATAGGCACATTGTACTCGGAACCCACGGCTCGAGTTAGAGCTAATGGGGTGCTCTCCGAGTCTCTTACGTTTAAAACGGTACGAGACAGGGTTACCCCCTGTCGCCACTCCTTTTTGCTCTATCACTGAAGCCTTTATTGTGTACGGTCCGGCTAAACCCGGACATAGGGGGCATCCAGCAGAGGTATCCGCCTATGCGGACGATATGATGTTTTAGCTTACAAATCCCTTGATCTCCTTGCCAAATCTTCTCCGCGAATTTCATAGGTATGGCATTTTGTCAAATTTGAAGATTAATTTTAATAAGTCTGAGGCGATGGGGGTGGGTATAAGACAGTCTCAGCTTATACAACTTCAGACTAGCTTTAAATTTAAGTGGACGACAATGGCATTGAGATACCTAGGTACATATATCCCCCCCGATATATCTCAAATATTCAACTTTTCCACCCTTACTGAAAGACACAAGGGCATTACTTAAAAAATGGCATACTGGATTACATTCTTGGTTTGGGAGGTGCAACATCATTAAGATGTGCATTCTTCCCAAATATTTGTACCTCTTGCAGGCCTTACCAATCCACATACCTTCTAAATACTTTGATCAGGTTGCAACAATGTTCTCTGATTTTATCTGGGCCCATAAACGACTGAGATTGAACAGACGACAACTTTCATTTCCTAAAATTTATGGTGGATTGGCGGTGCCTGATATACGAAAATATCAACAGGCAACGCATCTAACTAGCCTTATCGACTGGAACTGCCATCAAACAACCAAACTATGGCTAAGACTGGAACAGTCTCAAAGTAACACTTTACTTACTAGGGCACCTTGGTGCTATCCATTAATCTCAAACGACATAAAGGATCATCCGTTGGGGTTGACTGTGCGGATATGTTCGTCGTTGTTTCTTAAGTTTTCGCTTGCGTCAATTCACTCTCCACTTTATCCGATTCTGGGGAACCCTGCATTCCCCCAGGATTTCAGGACTCAGTCTTTTATTCCCTGAGGCAAGATGGGCATTTTCAGGCATCTCATTTTATTACTCAGGGTAACTGGCCTTCCTTATCAGAGCTTATGGACATAACGGGTCTTTTCAAGTTGGACAGCCGGAGAGCCCTCCAATTGACTCATTTTCTATGATCTCTGCCTTCTCCTGACAATTTTGGCCAAAATCTTACTAGATACGAGACCTATTGCTCAGGAGAGGGTGCCCTGCCTCATGCCCTGTCGGCCGTATACCAGCTATTGATTACGCCACCTGATGATTATCAGCTGCCATGCCTTAGTGCATGGGAGACAGATGTTGGGCATAAGTTTACGGCACGTCAACGGCAAAACATCCTTATTTTTACATATGGGTCCTCTATGTGCACTAAGATACAGGAGACAAACTTTAAAATTGTCACCAGATGGTATAATCCTCCCGCAAAATTGCAAAAGATTTACCCCTCCTCTTCGGATCGTTGCTGGAGATGCCAAGAAGATAGGGGAACAATTCTCCATGTCTTCTGGTCATGTCCAAAATTAGAACAGTTTTGGAAAACGATCCAACAAGTAGCTTAAAATGTTACGGGACGTTTAATCCGAATGACACGGCCTTTTTTCTGCTTCATGCATGTAACATTCCAAGTAAAACCTATAAAAAATCAATTCTTTGCCATCTTTTTGATGCAGCGAAAGCATGCATTCCTTTATGCTGGAAGTCTACACAAGCTCCCTCTATAGGCCTGTGGTTTAAAAAAATAGAGGAAATTAAGAAGATGGAGGATCTTATCCTTACAAAACGTCATCAAATGGACCGATATACCAAGATATGGACACCTTGGAATATGTTTGTTTTTTCTGACGAGGGACGGTTCCTGTTTGTGGGCGACACGGTAGACTAAATGTGACTCCATAAGGTCACATGGTGGATCGCGGTGGAGACATATAGATCTCTCTTGAATTTATAGTAATTAGAAAAAGGAGCATTCGCCACCTCCATTCCTTCCCTTTGGAGTGGCCCCCTCCCTTTTTTTTTTTTTTTTTTTCCTTTCCTATTTTATCATTACTTTCTTCTTTATCTTTATTTTCCTTTTTATATTGCTGGGGATATTCCTCTAACTCTTTGTACCTTTTTTCTGTTCCTATTAGTTTTTCTTTTTTTTTCTAATTTCTTTGTATAGTAAGTTTTGGAAAATTTGGGTCCGGAACACGGGGATACGTATTGCAATAGGTAACAATCAGATAAAATAGACCCCTAGATATAGAGAAACAGTGGCTTCTGTGTTGTCCCAGTAATATGCTCAGGGTGACTGTTAGGAATGATTTATATGTCTAGTTTGTACCTGAATTTTGAATTTTTATTTTCCTTTTTATGACAGGTAATGTTAGCTTGATGTACTTAAATCGTTGGCATTTCTTATTGTTACATATTTGATGATGATGTGTTTTCGTGCCTTTTGAAATAAATAAAAGATTTGTAAAAAAATAAATAAAAGTGAATTGAGCCCAGATATTCTTATTTTGAAATATTCTGATAACACCAGTTTGAGCACAGATCCCCCCTGAACTGGAACCTTTCCCCACATTGGGGTAGTAGTTTGTGTTAAGTTGTACATAGAGTTCAAGTTACGGTATGTTGCTGTACCCTAAGTCTTGCCCCTGCGTGGGCAATAAAGGTTTGGCCCCTGCGTGAGCTACTATTGTTTTGAATGGAACTGAAAATTCAATAAAAATAATTCTTCAAAAAAAAAAAAAAAAATTATATGCCACACTTTTTTTAAAGTTATTAACCGATTAATCGAAACCATAATCGGCCAACTAATCGATTATGAAAATAATCGTTAGTTGCAGCCCTACACTTAAGGACCGAGCCTCTTTCTGAGATTTGTTGTTTACAAGTTAACATTTTTTTTTCCTTGAAAAAAAATTATATATTTTAACACCCTAGGGAATAAAATGGAGGTCGTTTGCAATACTTTTTGTCACACCGTATTTGAGCAGCGGTCTTACAAGCGCACTTTTTTTGGAAAAAATACACTTTTTTGAATTAAATAATAAGACAATAGTAAAGTTAGTACATTTTTTTTATATTGTGAAAGATGATGTTACGCCGAGTAAATTGATACCCAACATGTCACGCTTCAAAATTATGCCGGCTTGTGGAATGGCGACAAACTTTTACCCTTTAATCTCCATAGGCGACGTTTAAAAATTTCTACAGGTTGCATGTTTTTTGAGTTAGAGGAGGTCGGTGTGGTCAGTGGACTTAAAGAACACCTTTTGTCTCAAGCTTATCATTCTGCCTGTACACCTTAAAGCAGAGGTCTGCAGCAATAGCCAATAAATATTAAAAGCCAGCAGCTACAAATACTGTAGCTGTTGACTTTTAATATATGGACACTTACCTGTCCAGGGAGTCCGCGATGTCGCCACTATCCTCGGTAGGGGAATCAGGAAGTGAAGCCGTGAGGCTTCACTTCCTGGTTCCCTATTGCTCATGCTACGCATCCTCACTGGTCCCTGCTGTCTTCTGTCTCCCAGAAGACAGCGGAGGAGGACAGAGTAGGCGCCGGAAGTGGCGTAGATCACGCGAACGCCGCGGTGATCTATGCCAGGAAGTGGGAGCAAATACCTGTATTAGACAGGCAGCTATCTGCTCCCACCCCCCGAAAGGTGCCAAATGTGACCCCGAAGGGGGGGGAGGATTCCAAAAAGTGGAAGTTCTATTTTTGGGTGGAACTCCACTTTAACGTCCAGGAAGTTGATCTCATCTTTGCTCCACTGACTCGTTAGTTTAATATTAATTAATTAATATTTAATTCCTCAATGAACTGTTGAAGGGATTGTGTTTGATCCTACCCAAAAACAGGTCATCAATATATCTTCTATAGAAAAAATCAAGGTCACTGATTTTAATACTCGCTTCAAAAAAAAGATTGGAAAAGGTGGATAAGGACACGCAAAAGAAAAAGATTAAAAAGTTTCACAGAGATCTAGGTGACTTTAAATCCAATATAGTGTACTCCTGGCAGCAGACAGTGACAACTACTACCAATGTAATTTAATACGGAGAGCTATCAGCCTCCAAGACTGTGAATCATTCCACCCCTATTAGGAGGGGGTGGGAATCAGGGGAAAGGAGTAAGAGGGAAAGGTGGACAAATGAGGGAATATCACCACTCTCCACTCGCGCTATGAAAATTCCTAGGTACCAGTATATAACAGCTTTGAACCTTTTGAGATCTATTGCTATCCTCCTATTCCCACAAACGCAGCGTTTTTTTTTATTTAGGGAGAGAAAGAGAGGCTGGCAGAGAAGGGGGCGAGGTTACCCACCTCGCAGAGGGAGACCTCCGACACACCCCCAATTAACACGTTTCAGCAGGGAACAATGGAAAGGACAACCTTACTGGGAGAGGGACAATGTCCAACAACAAGGTCCAAGGAGAGAAGAACAAGGGGATGTAGGGCTGGACGCTGGGGGCCAAATAAAGAAGGGAGATGGACTAGGAGGAATCTACAATTTTTTAATTTATGTGACTGACTCATAAAGAAACTAATATTTTGCATCTGTCTGAAATGTGGTCCTAAAAGACCCGTCAATAAATTTGACGTGTACATAGATGTACAAGTATATGAGGAAACCCGGTATTAAAAAAAAAACAAAACATTTTTTTGAACAAAAATTCCAATCCTGTGGGCATGAGTGGTTTTGCCTCGGTAGTAGTTGACAGTGGCTTAAGAAAAAAGTCACTGTTCAATCCACCAAATGTGGCTAATCTACACTTAGAAGTGTTTTTGTTTTTTGAATCAAATATTTTTTTTTATTTCTTTTATATACAAACATCATAAACAATGATAACAATATACAACCCAGCACGTATAGAGAGCGAATAACAAAAGAAAGGAAAAAAACCCATTAAATTATAAAATTAATTGAGGTTTCCCTTACTTGCATTTTCCATTCTGTTACTGTAGGTGGATATGGTGACAACCATTTTTGCGCTATAAGCTTACGAGCCTGAAATAAACTTCTATTTATTGATACAATGTATTCCCCCGGAGTTCTTAGTTCGTCCATGAAACCCACCAGGAGACATCCCCCCCCGGTTCTATAGACATCTCAATCTCAAATACATTATTAATCATAGATACCACCCCGTACCAATAGTGATGGAGTTTAGGGCATCTCCATATCATGTGTATTAAGTTGGCTGCCCTCCCTTTACATCTAGGGCATTGGTTTGTATCCCTCCGTTTCCATTTAAATAATTTCTCTGGTGTATAATGTACCCTATGTAGGATGAATAGTTGTGTTAAATTTTGAGTTGGAGATAGAGGCCAGAGGTATTGCCGACAGTGCCAATGCCCACTGTTCATTAGAAATTGGCCCTATATCGCCAGCCCAAGCTGATCTTGCAGGTATATTCACAGCACCTTTTAGTTTTCTATATAATATATCATATAATTGTGATATCAAACCCTTTTTCTTTTCATCTTATCGAGCAAGGCTATTACCACTGATTTATTAAACTTCAATTCATGCGATCAACCCTGTTCATGCATGCATGCTTGAGCTGTAAAAATTGAAAAAATCTTTGATTTGGGATATTATATTCATTTCTTAATTCACTAAAGGTTTTCATCTCATCTTCCTGAAATAACTGTATCATGTAGCTTAGTCCCTTCTGCCTCCAAATTTCAAATCCTTCCAGTTTCAACAGTTCCGTATAGCTACTAATGTTCTATATTGGAGTATACGACGTATATCCCTTTATTCCAGTAATTCTCCTCATTTCCTGCCATACCTTATCGAAAAATATTCCCTTAAAAAATCCTTTATCGGACAATTGATTTCTCGACTCTAGTAGGGAAATTAATGGGTAGTCTTCATAAACTGATAGTAACAGACTCTGTATAGGATCAGAGTCTGATACTATTGCCCAACCATAAAAATGTTGTAATTGAGAGGCTAGAAAATAACTTTTGGGATGGGGGATCGCCAGTCCACCTTCTTCTTTGGTTAGCATTAATGTTGTTAACTTTATACGTGGTTGCTTTTTCCCTCCAAATCAGCTCTCTAAATAGAGATTCTATTTTTCTAAACCAAGGTACTGTAATTCATATAGGTGACTTATTAAACACATAAAGTAGCTGCGGAGTCCAAATCATTTTGATATTTGCTCTACCTATCACCGTCAGGGGTAACTTACACCAGCTTCGGCATTTATTCTTAAATTTTTTGAGGTTTCAAGTTAATATAGTCTTTTACATCCCGAGAGATCTCTATCCTCGGATATTTCACTGTATCCTTCATTTGAATTTTGGAGGCTTGATTTAATAGAGGGGTTTTTAACTCATCTAGGGGTAATAATATGGGTCTATCCTAATTAATCTGGAAACTCGAAAAAAGCCCAAATATGGAGACAAGGCTCATAAGTTCCGTTAATGAATTTAAGGTGTCCCCCAGGAAAATAAGAGCATCATCTGCATAAAGGGCTACTTTATCCTCTCTTCCTGGCCGACGGATTCCTATTATTTCTGTTGATTGTCTGATGGCAAGGGCAAGAGCACTGCTATAGCGAACAATAGTGGGGACACGGGGCAGCCCTGCCTTGTCCCTCTTGATAAGATAAACAGACTGGATAGTGTATTATTAATTCTTACCCTTGCTTTAGGGTCCCTATATAATATATTGACCCATTTTAGAAATCCCGGGCCTATACCAAATGCTTCCAATACAGCCCATAGGTATTCCCACTCCACCATATCAAAGGCTTTTTGGGCGTCTAAACACAATATTGCTCTAGATCCCATATTTTCCATAGGTAATTTCAAGTTAAAAAATAACCTGCAAATGTTTGTTGATGTGGCTCTCTTTGGAATAAAACCCGTTTTGATCCTCCATGTATCAAACTGTTAATGTAATTTGATAGCCTGTTTGCAAGAACCCTACCCAGAATCTTGACATCTGAGGTGAGGAGAGATATAGGGCAATAAGACTCGGGTAACATTGGGTCCTTTTCCCTGTTTAGGAATCGCTATTATCGTTTCCTGCATTGATTCTGGAAGTTTTTGTTTTTCAAATGCGTTGTTTAGTACCTCTAAAAGTTCTGGTAGCAGAATCTTATCAAATTTTTTTTTATATATCTCTATCGGTAGTCCATCCATCCCTGGTGCTTTATTATGGGGTTGTGTAACTGCAAGGCTTAACTCTTTCAGGGATATAGGACTATCGAGAGATTCGCTATCATCCATTTTAAGTTTTGGGAGAACCAATTTATCCAAAAATTGTTTGGCTTAATTCATTGACTTCGACACCTTTTGACTCATAAAATGAGGTGTAGAAGTCAACAAATATCTTCTGGATGCTACCCGTATCATACATCACCACTCCTTTCGGGTCTTTGACCCTGCGATAGTTGTACCCGGGCTATCACCGCCAACATACGACCCACCTGTTCCCCCATCTCATAATGTTTTTGCGTTTGAAAAAATCTATTTTCTGCTTTAGTTAAGGCTAAAGTTTTATAAATTTCCTGGGCCTCCTGCCACGCTGACCACTTTTCTTCTATGGGATCTGTAATGTAATCCTGCTCTGTTTGAGTTAGCTTTTGCATTACTGCCTCCTAGATGAACTCTTAATTTCATGAATTTCTTTAATCATTATTCCCAGCATAAATGCCTTCATAAGTATCCCAAACAACTAATAAAGATGTCGAGTTTTTTTTATTTTTTATTTTTTTAAATTCAATCAGCTGTAAATCTATCTTGTGTTCCTCCGTCATAATAATACCCATTCTGGATTAATTTTCCAAGGAAGAGAGAGAGAGTCTGTCCCTCAAACTGTATATTCATTAGAAGTGGGGAATGATGTGAAAGCCCCCTAGAACCGTATTGAATTGACTCTAGGGAGAGAGTTATCATTTCCCAGAGCCAGATCTATTCTTGACAAAGAGCCATATGTGCTTGAGCAACATGAATATTCTCTTCTAATTCTCCACAAATCTATTAACCCCATTTCTTGACAAAGAGGGTCCTGACATAATACTAGGAGTTAAAAAAGAGGAAAGCGATGGAAAGAGCGAGAGCACTGGGCCAAAAAAATAAAAATAAACACAAAAACAAAAAAGAGAATAAATAAAGGAACCCCCCCCCAACCAATCCTCCCCCTCTTACGCGCCCAAACATTCCTGGGAATACCCACCACCTATCCTGGTTGGTAGTGACCCAAACTACAGTCCACCCGGGACTCATACAAGGGGACTATCTATTGGCCCTAAAACAGGTACAAGTGTTATGCTTGTGCCTAAACAAAAAAATTAGAAAAGGGGAAAAAATTGTCCACCGTTCCAATATTCAGGTATGTTTCCAAAGGTGGAAAGGAGAGAGAAAAAAAGGAAAAAAAAAATTTGAGAAAACAAGTTGATTAACATTCAGGAAGTCTTTTTGTTCTCCTTTTTTATGTCTTTCATACAAGCAAGCATTGACCGCTTCAGGATCTTCAAAGAAAAAAAACATTTTCTCCATCCATAATTCTCAACTTATCTGGAAATAACATTGAATATGTTATCTGTTTTTAGGGATGCACCGAATGGGTTTTTTGGTGCCAAAACCGATACCGAAAATAATTCTTCCTTGGTCCCGAAAACCGAAACCGATACTGAAACAACACCGATACCGAAAGTGACTTTTTAAAAATATTTTTATACAGGAGATGGTCAGTGACTGGAGACATGGTACAGGAGATGGTCAAAGACTGCAGAGATGGTACAGGAGCTGGTCAGAGACTGCATACATACTACAGGAGATGGTCAGAGACTGAGGACATGGTACAGGAGATGGTCAGAGACTGCAGACATGCTACAGGAGATGGTCAGACTGAGGACATGGTACAGGAGATGGTCAGAGACGGAGGACATGGTACAGTAGGTGACCGCGATATTGTGTCAATCTCGCCGCATTTCTCGGCGAGATTTGACACCTGCGAGCCCCGTCGCGGGAGCCAGTGCCGAGATGGCTCACTCATCACGAAAGGAAAACTTTGTTTTCCTTTCGCGATGAGTGACAGGCAGTGCTGACAGCTGTCTGGTATGAATCCTTGAACGCCGCGCCAAATTTTAAATGTAAAAACCGGCGTGGGTTCCCCCCCCGGGGGCATACCAGGCCCTTTAGGTCTGGTATGGATTGCAAGGGGAACCCCCTACGCCGAAAAATCAGCGTGGGGGTCCCCCCAAAATCCATACCAGACCCTTATCCGAGCACGCAGCCCAGCTGGAAGGAAAGGGGGTGGGCATGAGCGAGCGCCCCCCCTCCTGAGCCGTACCAGGCCGCATGCCCTCAACATGGGGGGGTGGGTGCCCTGCGGGCCCCCCCAACCCAAAGCACCTTGTCCCCATGTTGATGAGGACAAGGGCCTCTTCCGACAACCCTGGCCTTTGGTTGTCGGGGTCTGCGGGCGGGGGCTTATCAGAAACCGGGAGCCCCCTTTTAATAAGGGGGCCCCCAAATCCCGGCCCCCCACCCTGTGTGAATGAGTATGGGGTACATGGTACCCCTACCCATATACCTAGGCAAAAGTGTCAATAAAAAAAAAAAACACAGTACACAAGTTTTAAGAGTTTATTTATTAGGCAGCTCCGGGGTCTTCTTCCGACTTCTGGGGGGGGTTTCTTCCGACATCTCCCGGTGTTCCGCCTCTTCTCCCGGGCCCCTCCGCTATCTTCTTCCAGCACTTTTGCCAGCGAGGGGCCCGGTCTGCTGCCGCTGTCTTGTCGCCGCTGTCTCGTCGCTTCTTCTCTTCTTCCGATGTTGACACGACGCTCTCTCCGGCTGGAATGCTTTGTGCGAGCTGCGGAGCCATTTATATAGGTGGTGACCGCGCCCCCCTTGTGACGTCACGGTCCCAGCATGCGCAGGGACTCTGGGGTCACGCCCCCTTATGACGGCAGAGTCGCGAGACGTCGTTTCAACATCGGAAGAAGAGAAGAAGCGGCGACAAGACAGCGGCAGCAGACCAGGCCCCTCGCTGGCAAAAGAGCTAGAAGAAGATAGCGGAGGGGCCCGGGAGAAGAGGCGGAACACTGGGAGAAGTCGGAAGAAGACCCCGGAACTGCCTAATAAATTACTCTTAAAACCTGTGTACTGTGTTTTTTTTATTGACAATTTTGCCTAGGTGAATGGGTAGGGGTACCATGTACCCCATACTCATTCACACAGGGTGGGGGGCCGGGATCTGGGGGCCCCCTTATTAAAGGGGGCTCCCGGATTCCGATAAGCCCCCCCCGCCTGCAGACCCCGACAACCAACGGCCAACATGGGGACAAGGTGCTTTGGGGTGAGGGCATGCGGCCTGGTACGGGGCTCAGGAGGGGGGGGCGCTCGCTCATCCCCCCCCTTTCCTGGCCGGCCGGGCTGCGTGCTCGGATAAGGGTCTGGTATGGATTTTGGGGGGACCCCCACGCTGATTTTTTGGCGTAGGGGGTTCCCCTTACAATCCATACCAGACCTAAGGGCCTGGTATGCCCCCGGGGGGGAACCCACGCCGTTTTTTTGTCATTTAAAATTTGGCGCGGCGTTCCCCCTAAGGATTCATACCAGACAGCTGTCAGTACTGCCTGTCACTCATCGGGAAAGGAAAACAAAGTTTTCCTTTCCCGATGAGTGAGCCACCGCGACATACACAGCACCCTGTCGCCGAGAACCAGCGTGATGGTATCGCGCTGGAAACACAATCTCGCGGTCAGGTACTGTACAGGAGATGGTCAGAGACTGAGGACATGGTACAGGAGATGGTCAGAGACTGAGGACATGGTACAGGAGATGGTCAGAGACTGAGGACATGGTACAGGAGACGGTCAGAGACTGCGTACATGGTACAGGAGACGGTCAGAGACTGGGGACATGATACAAGAGATCAATGCAGCCTCACCAGTGCCCGTCAGATGCAGCCAGCATCCCCATTGCAGCGTATCCAGTGTTCCCAGTAGTGCAGCCAGTGTCCCCATTGCAGCTTAGCCAGTGTCCCCAGTAGTGTAGCCAGTGATGGGAAAGGAGAGCCGCCGCCTGTTTGATTACAGCGCCTGGAACATCACAGCTTTCATTTCAATAGCTGTGTGTTCCCCGCTGTGTGCCGTCACATACAGCCCCTCCCCCTTGTCCGGGGAACTTTGATAGACAGATCAACCGTCCCAGGATTGCTACATTATATTCGATATTTCCTATTTGATGTGCTTTGGAAAGAATTAAATCTCTATCTCTGTAATTTAACATCTTAATAATCACTGTCCTGGGTTTGCTTGAGGAGGGAATGCGATGGGCCCTTTCAATTTGTATAGAGTTTTGAAAAACCCCCCCATGCCCAATTTATCTATTTTTTTAAAAAAGGGGTCGTTGATTGACCTTCTAAATGTTCGGGAAAGCCCAAGATACGGACGTTGTTACGTCTTTGCCTATTTTCCAAATTTTCCAATCTCTGGGCTTGATCCTTTACTTGAACTTTGGTTTGTTGGAGTTCCCTTTTTAAAGAAAGCAAGGCGTCCTCAGTTGTACTGACCCTAATTTCCAGGTTGGTTGTACGTTCACAAATTTTTTGATTTTCTTGTCTTATAACAGTAATATCTTTTTTTTAAATCTAAAATTTGATTTGTTAGAGATAATAAAGAGTTATTGCATGCCTGTATAGCAGAAAAAACATCACTCAATGTTGGTTCCTTTATTGTAATTTCACCCACATTGCTACCCTGTTGGTCGCATTCCTCCGTTCTTTCTTGTTGCTCTTGGATCTGATCCTAATTGGGAATAGTGTCTGGTGTCATATCCGATGTACATCTTCCCTCCATACCTCAGGATACCTGGGTAACCCTCGGGGGCTGTGTTTTATTAAGGTCCTCCTGTATATTATCCTTTGAGATCAGGTCTTTTTCATCCCTGGGTCCCAACCTGGACATACTGCGGGTTTCCGGCATCAACTTTGTCATATCCTCCCCGACACCTTTTTTAAGGATATCCAGCGTTTGTATTTTATTTATACTCCCAGCGCTTTCCTGGAATTGTTCTTCTCCCACATGCGTTTTTTTCTTTTTCTCTTTTTTTCCTCCTCCTTCCCTCTTTTACTTGACATCTTTCGAATTAATACTTTCACCTTCTCCTCTTAGTTTTAATCAAATTCTAAGCGCAACTCTAGCTTTCCCTTTGCCTCCTCTCTCCTCCCTCTCCCCCCACTCCTCTCTGCTCCACCCTTCCCCAACTTCACCTACCCCTCAGTATCTCCAGTCTTGCCTATTGGTTCTACCCCAAGAGATCAGGACGGTTTTTAAACAAATAACACCCGTTCAGTGATACTGCCAATATAATATTCAAAATTCCATATTCAGTGCTGTATACAGTATTAATATATATGTTTTCTATTTTTAGTGGTCAATACTCAGCACTGTACAATGTTCTTAAGCAATAACTGTTCAGTATTCAATGTTCAGCTTTCAGTACATGTTATTCATTGTTCAGGGCTCTACACAGTAATTATAACCGTACGTTATTCAATGGAGTATTCCAACATCCACACAACTTAATATTCCTTAACCGTGTCCTATTCAGTTTCCAATGTTTGCACCACGGCAATCTGTAATCTGAAATAGTCTCAATTTAATATTCGATACTTAGCATTAATATAATCTATACTGTCCATCCAGTCTTCTATATTCAGAGCTCCGTACCACACATTATGGCCCTGTGGCCCGTGTCTGACTTCCTTTTGACGGGAGCGTTGCAGCACAGTGCAATGTGGAGGGACAGTGAGAGGAAGAGCAGCCCGGGTCGACAGAGCAGCGGACGCTGGCGAAGCCATGATGCGGAGGCTCTCGGGTTACTAACCTGTCTCGGAGGTCCCGCGGTCTGCTGGCGAAAGAGGAGAGAGGCGAGAGAGGTGGGGAGCACCTGAAGTGGGAGTGCCGTGTGTGCCGTGAAGCAGAGGATAGAGCGGTAAGAGCAGCGCCTGGAGTCGGTAAGAGAGGGACCCTGCGGAGGACCAGAGCCACTGAACTCCCCCAGAGATATCCGGATCCCTCCATCCCCTGGGAAGGCACTTTGAAGTCTGCAGAGCCTTGGATGTACAGGTAATCGTGCCGAGCTGCTGAGCTTTCGCCTGCCGCTATGCACGGACGAATCTGTGGCGAGATCGATGATCTGGTAGGAACTATCTATCTATGAATGACTTTAAAAGCCTGAAGAGATTGAAAGCTGTAAGAATTCTTCTTCTTTTAAGCCGAAGCAGTAAGAAGCTAGATGTAAATTTTCTATCCTTTATAAAGATTGTGGAAGCTTTGAATTGGTAACCTGAACTGCACCCGAATCTAGAACCAAACACCATGTTGAATATTGTGGGGGTGTCTAAAGAAATTTTTTTTCTTTCTTTTTCCTTTTTTTTTTTTTCTTCCTATGCTGTACCTGTTTTTGTATCAGATGCTGAAATCATAGCCTATATGTATATATAGGCCATACAGGACTAGAAGTACTACCTGTATACACACTGGCACTGCAATAGGTAACTACATAAGGAGATCTATGCAATGGAAAGTGAACCGGCACTGTACAAGCAGTAGTAAAATCACCAGTTTTTGATGCTTTGGATACGAATTAAGCATCAGTAGGCAATAATCTTATGAGTTGCACAGCTGTAAAATTACTGGATAACTACAACTAGCTGGACCTTTACCCGGTATCACCTGGGGCTACCCCCTGCATCTCCTGTACTACACTTGCACTTTATTTGCAACCCCCTTTTTTTTGTATTACATAAATCTTTATATCTACAAATAACTGGCATACCTTCCTGCATATTGGTACTTCAGATAAATTCAATCAACTGGACATTCATATTAATAGATTACCCCCACCTCCTTTACCTTTACCCCCCCCCCCTTTTTTTTTTTTGCATGAATAAACTTGCATACCCTCTGGCACACCGGCACTTTAGATAAATATAATTATAACTAACTGGACATTTTTTCGCAATTGACTTTGACTTATTTCTAGGATTTTCTTCCTTTTTTATTTTTTAAGCACTTTTTGCACCTCAACTGCGTTTTTTAGTTTTTTTTTTTTTTTTTTTTTTTCTTTTTGAAAATAGTCCACTTTTTTTTGCTTATTTATTTACACTTGAATTGATATATAATTGGTATATAATTCTTAAAGTTTGCACATTTATTTGAATATTAGTATATTTATCTGTATAATTATTTGCACAATTGGCTGCACACTGTATTTTAGCGAAAACCTATGTTTTATTTCTTTTTCTTTTTTTCTGGGTAACCTACATGTAAGTAGTGTATAAGGGGTTACTATAACGGATAATATCAGTGGAAAGATAGAGAGTGAATATACAATATATAGTAAAACAATGCGTAATTTAAATTTTAACGAGGAGGTGAGCTTGTGGGGTGGAATAATGGTGAGGAGGGAAGTAAAAGCTAATCGAACAAAAAGTGGGAAAGGGCATTCTATAAAAACATATATGTTGCAGGATAAGGTAGATCAAAGGGTGGAGCAGGAAGTGGAAAGGGTGGAGGAAATATTCCCTTCTTCAGAAGGACAAGCGAATAAAAATCCTGCCGTGGAGGAAGGAAAACCTTCTACAGAAAAATCAGGTAAAACAACAAAAGATGGAAAAAGGGAAAGAAAAGGAAATGGAAGGGGAAGGAGATAATTCTCAATCACTCCCTACCAAACAGGACATGGCGGAGATGATGTCACACTTAGAGTGTATGATTAAAGGTGAACTGAATGCAACCAGAGCGGCTATTCAGAATGTAATAAAAAGGGTAGAAGAATCTGAAGTACAGTTAGACAAACACAAAAAATTATCATGGAACTACGTGAGAGGGCGGAACTGGATTGGATAGAAATGAAGAATATTAAATACAAGCTGGAAGATCAAGAAAACAGGAACAGACGAAACAACTCAAGGATTCGCGGGTTGCCAGAATCCGTGAAAAGTAATGACCTAGAAACTGTGGTCCGTGAAGTGTTCAACAAAATAATGAAAAAAGAAGCACTATCTCCCATAGCCTTTGATAGAATACACAGAATACAAAAAACAATGAAGTCATCATCTGAGAAAGCGAGAGATGTAATAGTCAGATTCTCCCAATACGAACTAAAACAACAAGTTCAGCATGGCGCGAGAAGTAATGAATCTATGGAATATGATGGAGCTACGCTACTTATTTATTTTGATCTGTCACAGGGGAGCTCTGAAACCCCTGATAAATCAATTACAAGAGAAAAAGATTTTTTTATAGATGGGGATTTTCAGCTTTTTTGATAGCTAAAAACCAAGGAATATCGGCTGCCATGCATTAATTTAGAAAATTGGGAAAAGAAACCTCCAGAATGGTAGAAGTTTAAAAATCAGTCATGGAATAGAGTATAGAGGTCTTTTAGTAAAAAGGAAAGCGAAGGAATGGGAAAACAGGAGAAATGTAAAAATAAGCAATTGGTTTTCAGGTAGGGATAAGATAGGAAAAATAGGAAATAAGTAATAGACTCTTAGGTTGGTATAGGATAGGCTGCAGAGAAACCAGTCTCGCTTGGGGAGAGGGGGTGCAGAGGACCTGGCGGTGCCCGCATGGGCCCCCGGCGGGGGGAGGCCCGGGGGCCCATGCGGGCATTTACAGCCCCCCAAGGGAGGTCCAACCAGGCTTGGGGCCCGGCAATAGGTACTAGCCTGGAGGATACAACAGTGATATTCAGTGTAAGGAGGGGTGGGAGGAGGGTTATATAGAGGGATGTATGTGGGGGGGAGAATGGGAGGCGGGACAGGTTATGTTTTGTTATGTATTATGTGGTACACTGAATGGATCATCCCTGGAAACAGGAAAGAAGTCCTCCTTCCTTTTTTTTTTTTTTTTTTTTATATACCGCGGCTATACGTTTTTGGATGCATATATCTAACCCCTTGGAAAAATGTCTCCTCTGAAGATAGTTTCATATAATGTTAGAGGGTTAAATAGTCCCAGCAAAAGATATCAAATATTGCAGGAACTGAAAAGCTGGTCAGCAAATAGTCTTTTTGCAGGAGACTCATTTTAAATGGTCATCCAGTGCTGGATTGAACTGTAAAAACTATTCAATCTGGTTCCATGGATATTTGTCTAATAAGAGATCTAAAGGGGACCTGTGTCATAGAAGGTTAATAGATTGGTTTGGCGGAGCCGGAGGGAGGAGCCGGATGTGGGCGTCGGGCTGGTGCCAATGCTAAGCCCAGGATGCCTGGCGTCTCCCCCCCCTGTGATGTCGGCTTCGGATTAGACGCTAGCCGTCCCCTGCCTTTCCACGGGCCCCATCGACCCCCCCCTGGCCTGGCGCACTTGCCCCTCGGACATCCCCGCATTTGTTGCGGCAGCGGCGACCGAGTCAAGCGTGTGCCTGAAGTACCAGCGCACGGGAGACCAGCGGAATAGGAGGCTAATAGGTATACCGGGCGCTACTGATACCTCCCTGATGTAGACAACTGAACTTCCCGACCCATGTACGGCGCTCACAGTGCATGGAGCCTTGGAAACCGACTCACAAGCGCTCTCACGAACGCAGCAGCAGCAAGGAGTCAGTGAAACGTGACAGCGGAGGCAGCGGAGCCGGGTAAAAGTGAAAGTGAACGAAAAGGCGGTGAGAGTCTGACTAATTGAATAGGACCGTCCGAAGGGGTAAGTGCATTATAAGAACCGTGGTGTTGCGGCAATCCCCTACGTAACGGACCCAGGAAGAGCGGCAAGTAGCCCATTTTTACTCAGATTGATTCCATTTTGTATGTAGGCATCTAGAAGTGACTTTTTTGTTTTAATGAATAAGGATAACCCTGAGAGCAAAGAATGGCATAGGCATCAAATCAGGTCGTGATTTATTACATAGCCCTCTTTCAGGAAACTCTCATACTGTCGGGACACCACCTCAGTAACAACATACAGTTATTGCATGCGGAGGTTTGGTGGACAAGGTCTACATCTTGTTAAGACAGGAATGGATATGGGAGGTATACCCAGGTTGGTGACAACATAATCAAACCATACAACATAACAGCAGGAATTGTGCGTAGGATTCTTCTGCATTTCTTTGCTGATAACTGCATAAACTGGGTGAACTGTTTCTCACACGTAGTCATTGACTACATTGTAAATTGAGTGCTCGGACTGGAGAACTAAATATTAATTAAGTATCAATTTGTTTATTTTTGAAGTGATCCGGCTTGGGCTTATATTAATCTAGGGTTCATTACCCTGACTGGACTTGGAGCCGCTGATGCCGCGATAACTCACGATCTATATTGCCTGAGGTAGCTGCGCTGCCTACTGAAGGATATATAAGCCTGAATCTCCATTCTAGTAAAATTTGGGTACACCCAGTAGATTATCCTCACATAGCATATATCAATCCCCTAAAGCCTTCTCTTGAGCTGGGAGTCTTAGGTAGTGTCTGCCCGCAACTGGCGAGAAGGAGCTGAGGTAAAGAGAAAGAGGGGGGTAGGCAAGTAGGAAGAGAAGGGGTATCTGTTCTTGATGGTATAAAAGTCAATCATTAAAAAAAAAAAAAGAGGTAAATCAGTGAAGGGGGCATCAGCTAAACCGCCAAGAACAAGTGTAAGTCCGGGAACCATCAGAAAATATATGGTACATGACAGCGGCAAAGAAAGCCTGGGAAAATCAACGGGGACTAAAAGCAAAACCCCTGAGTGCCTAGCTAAAATAGGTGCAAGAAGACAGTTGGCTGAATTAGATACTCACACCGCAAGTAGGTAGCCAAATGAGGAGGTAATAACGGAACCCTAACAAAAAAAATCCGCTCCCAACAAAGGGTGAAATGGTAGAAATGTTTGCGAAGCTTGAAACATCTATAAAAGGGGAAATTGAAATACTGCGTGAAAATATGAACCATATCCTAAAAAGAGTGGAAGATGTTGAAACCACGATGGGCAGGCAGGGTTCGGAGATAATGGGTTTGAAGAACCAGATGGTTGAGATACAGAAGGAACAGAGAAACATACTGTACAGACTGGAAGACCAGGAGAACCGGAATAGGAGGAAAAATCTTAGGATTAGAGTTCTGCCAGAGACCCAAGGAGAAAAAGAGAACTTACAAGAAAAAATGGATGTAATCTTTGGAGGCTTGATAAATCTACCTAACACCGGTAACAAAATAAAACTCGAAAGAGTGCACAGGATCAGAAAACCTGCAGAAATAAGGGGTGACGTCCCAAGGGATGTTATTGTAAGATTCCACAATTACCAAGATAAGGAGCAGATCAAGGTCACCATGATAAAGAATCAAGCAGTGAAGTTTGGTGAGACAAATCTACAGATATTCCCAGACCTGGCTGCCGAGACGCTATCCAGGAGAAGAATCCTGAAACCACTACTGGCTACGCTTAAAACCCATGAAGTCCAATACTCTTGGGGCTTCCCAGCCTGCCTAATCGGACGCAAAGAAGGCCGCTCGGCAACTCTAAGATTTCTGGAAGAAACGTCAAAATTCTGTCAACGCTTAGAGGTGCCATTAGTTGAAATCCTGGGTTGGTGGGAAAGAACAGTTAATCCAGATTCTATTGAGGAACCGCCAGTCTGGAAACCCGTTTACACAACGAAATGTCCAGGAACGATGGGGGTTTGGTTGGAGGGTAGGGGGTGGGTGGCAGAGGGAGGTGGGGGGGGGGTACAGTGGGGGGGGAGTCAGGGCAGGGTGAGTTATCGAGATACGGGCTCCTACTCCTTGGATGGGTATCATTTCCTACAATGTAAGGGGTCTGAACGCTCCCATAAAACGGGCCAATATATTGAGTTAATTAAAATCTCTGAAAGCTGAGGTGGCAATGCTCCAAGAGACACATCTTTGTTTTAGTGCCAAAAAATATTTTCTAGAGATTTTCCAGTATGGTTTTACGCAGACTCCCCGACCAGGGGTGCAAAAGGAGTTGCAATAGGGTTTGCCAACGAGGTAAGGTTCGGGCTTGAAGAGAGCATGACTGACCCTGAGTGACGATATCTCTTTTTGAGAGGTAAAATAAATGACTTGGATTGCTCACTGGCAAACATCTATGGTCCGAATAAGAATACAACTAGATATTTAATGGGAGCTTTGGCTAAGTTTGAAGAATTTAAGAAAGGGGGGGGCCATAATAGCTGGTGACTTTAATTTATGCCTGGACCCAGTGAGAGACAGTACGTCCCATGCACGGGGACAGGTGGGGTTTGGGTGAATAAACTGAAAAAGAAGTTGGACCAATCCCAACTCGTGGATGTTTGGAGGATGCAACATAATAATGTAAGAGACTATACATTTTACTCCCCCGTGCATGCGACATACTCGAGAATAGATTTCTTTCTGGTAGAACACCGGTTACTGGAGGCGGTCATTGGTGCAGGTATTGGCAACATGACCTTCTCAGACCATGTACCGGTGAGTCTACAAATTAAAATAGGGAAGTGCCAAACACTGGGTATAAGTTGGAGATTGAACGAGGATCTCCTTCAAGATAAAGATACCGATAAGAGTATTAAAGAAGAATTAGACCTGCTCTTCAAAATAAATGTGCCCGGGGAGATCACAGAGGCCACAGTTTGGGAGGCTCACAAACCTTATATCGGGCATCTTAATGATGGTGGGATCGGAAAAAAAAAAAGAATGATAAAAGAGAAGATTGCCCTGTCAAATGAAATCTCCGAGCTGGAACAGCAACATAAGACATCAGGAGATGGGGAGGTGTTGGCAAGGTTACATAGAAAAAGAGAAGAGATGAGGGATCTAACTGAGCATGAAACGCGCAAGGCTTATAATCTAGTGAAAAAAGAAAGATACATAAACGGTAATAAACCGGGTAAATTCCTGGCAAGGGCATTGAAAAAAAAGAAAAACATTAACTATATTGAGAAAATTAAGACAAAGTCAGGGAAAATCAGATATAAAACGAGTGATATTGCGAAAGCATTCCAAGAATTTTATGGAGAGTTGTACGCAATTAATATAAACAACTCGCAAGAGGCCAATGGGGAAAAAAAAGAGAGAAAATTAAATAGTTTCTAAAGGATGTGCGACTATCTAAAATTGCGGAAAACGATAAAACCATCTTAGAGGCCCCCATAACAGATCAGGAGATCAGGAAAGCCCTTCAGGAAACCCCAATTGGTAAAAGCCCAGGGCCCGATGGGCTGACAGTTCTATGTTACAAAAAATATCAGGACCTACTGATCCCCAAAATGTGTTCATATATGAACGGGATAGGCTAGAAATGGGAAATGAGGAAGGAAGCACTAGAAGCCAGTATTGCTATCATATTGAAAGAAGGAAAAGACAGCACGCTATGCTCTAGTTACAGGCCCATATCACTCCTAAACGTCGACACGAAATTATTCGCTAAAATTCTAGCTGATAGAATGAAACGGATAATTAACGAGATCATACATCCAGACCAGGTTGGATTTGTACCAGGTAGAGAGGGGAGGGATAATGGCATCAAAACGTTATTGGTAGCCCAGAAAATCAAAGATGGTGGAGCCCCAGGACTACTCCTGTCAATTGACGCTGAAAAAGCTTTTTACAGGGTAGACTGGGGCTTCATGTGGGACACTCTAGAGGAGATTGAACTGGGTAATAGAATGCTTAGCTGGAAAAAGGCCTTATATACACACCCCACAGCGAGAGTAAAGATGAACGGCCCTCTTTCTGAACCATTTAAAATGAACAATGGCACAAGACAGGGGTGCCCACTTTCCCCACTGTTGTTTGTGTTGGCTTTGGAGCCCCTCCTAGCGAAGATAAGGGTAAGCCCGGATATTAGTGGGGTTAAAATAGGTGAAGAAGAGTACAAATTAGCCGCCTTTGCGGATGACATATTATTTTATGTCACCCGCCCGAGGACTACCCTTCCGAATTTGATAGCGACCATAAAAGACTACGGGAGGCTGCCCAACTTCTGGGTCAACCCAACTAAGTCGGAAACGCTAGATATTAACAAAGGTAAAGTAGGTGACATTGCATACCAAAAGTTTTTCCCATTTAAATGGGGGATAAAAGAGCTTAATTACCTAGGAGTTAAAATAACCTTAAAAGAGTCATTATTCCAGGCTAACTTTTTGTCACTCCTTAACGAGATCAAGATTGAATTGAACAGAATCTCACGAAGCCAACTTTCATGGGGAGGAAGAATTCATTTATACAAGATGAAAATCCTGCCAAAAATCATTTACAAGATGCAAATGATCCCAACCCCAATTCCACAGGTCTACTTTAATAATTTGCACACCATGTTTTTAAGGTTCATTTGGAGAGGGAAAAAACCCCAAATAAATTTTACACAATTAACTAAAGATAAGATGAAGGGGGGGGTGGGGGGCACCTAACATTAGAAAATATTATGAGGCAATCGCCTTATCACGTATACTAGATTGGGTAAAAAACAATAAAGGAAAAACAATGGGTGAAAATAGAGAATACAATGAGTGAAGTAGAGTTGGGTAGGATAGTATGGATACCACCACAGTGCAGAAAACAGCACGGAAATAAAAGAGATCACAAAACACGCCCTTAATATTTGGGATAATTTGCACAAAAGGGAGCACTGGGATTTTAATTCACCGTTAATCCCGCTTAAGGACACAGAATATTTTTCACCGGGGAAAGAAGACTTGTTTGGGAAGTGGATTTTGAAGGAAGACGCCCAATTAACCGCTTGCCACCCGCCTGCTGTCATATGACAGCGAGGCGGCGCTGCTCTCGTTCTGGGAGGGCGTCATATGACGCCCTCGCCTTCCCTACCCACCAGGGGGCGCGCGCGAGCCGCCGTGTCACTGGGCACCCGATGCGCGTGCCCGGCGGCCGCGATGTCCGCCGGGCACACGCGATTGCCCGGTAACACGGCAGGACGTGGGTCTGTGTGTGTAAACACACAGATCCACGTCCTGTCAGAGAGGAGAGATGACCGATCTGTGTTCTCAGTACAGAGCAACACAGATCGGTCTCCTCCCCTTGTGTGTCCCCTCCCCCTTCAGTTAGAAACATTCCCTAGGAACACAGTTAACCCCTCGATCACCCCCTAGTGTTAACCCCTTCCCTGCCAGTCACATTTATACAGTAATCAATGCATTTTTATAGCACGGATCGCTGTATAAATGTGGTCCCAAAAATGTGTCAAAAGTGTCCGATGTGTCCGCCACAATATCGCAGTCACAATAAAAATCGCAGATCACCAGCATGACTAGTAAAAAAAAAATAAAAATGCTATAAATCTATCCCCTATTTTGTAGACGCTTTAACTTTTGCGCAAACCAATCAATATACGCTTATTGCGATTTTTAACCATAAATATGTAGACGAATACGTATCGGCCTAAACTGAGGAAAAAATTTGTTTTAAAAAAAATAAATAAATGGATATTTATTATAACAAAAAGTAAAAAATAGTGTTTTTTTCAAACTTGTCCATATTCTTTTGTTTATAGCGCAAAAATAAAAACCGCAGATGTGATCAAATACCCTCAAAATAATGCTCTATTTGTGGGGAAAAAAATAATAAAAATTTCATTTGGGTACAGTGTTGTATGACCGCGCAATTGTCATTCAAAGTGTGACAGCGCTGAAAGCTGAAAAATGGCTTGGGCAGGAAGGGGGTTAAAATGCACTGTATTGAGATGGTTAAAAGACATCATGAGACAGGGCAAAATGTGTACATTTCAAGAATTAAAAGATAAAGATGAATGGTTCGTCATAGATTTATTAAGGTATAAGCAATTGAAACATTTTGTTGGCTCACTCCCGCAGCCAATTAGGTCGACGGAGAACCTGCTCCCCCTGGAGAAAATATGTATGGAGAAAAAAGGGAGGGGGGGCTTCCAAGATGTATAGAGCACTGAATGAACTAGGGGGTGTGGCGATTCCGCCATATATTGAGAAGTGGGATAAGGAATTGGATATCAATATTAGCGAAAAGGGAGGCATGGTTGATTCTTAAAAGGGTGAATGCCACCTCTGTTAGCTGTAAGTTATCTGAGATGAATTATAAGTGTCTGGCGAGAATGTTTATTACCCCCGATAGAGCACATAGAATCCAGAAGGAAACATTGCAATTATGTTGGAGGGGTTGTAAAGGAACAGGGACAATGGTGCATATCTGGTGGCAGTGTCCGGAAATCAAAAAATACTGGGGTGAGATAAGGAGAACCATCAGTGAGATTACTAATATCGATATCCCAGATGACCCTTTAGTGTGCTTACATCATGGGAGCAAAATCCCCACGAAGATATACCTGAAATCGCTACTACCACACCTCCTTAATGCAGCCAAAAGTCTCATTCCTAGATATTGGCAAGATAAAAGGAGACCTACAATGCGTGAGTGGTTCAACAAAATTAATGAAACTTATTGTCTTGAATATTTGAGGTACAGTGAAGGGGTGGAAATGGAAGTCTTTGAGAAGAAATGGAGGGACTGGGTAAAATATAAGTACTCTCACTCCGAGCGGCCGAGGCGTGGGGAATATAGAAACTAGATGATTAATATCAGAGAAAATGTGAAAAATGAGGATCGGATAAGATAGGAGTAATGGTATTAGGGGTAGGAGTCAGGAAGGTAACAAGAAATATGAGGATTAGTTAGGGGGGAAGGGTGGGGGACAACGGGGTTGAAGAAGGGGGGATGCTATAGGAGGATAGCTGGGGATAGATAATTCTAAGGGGTTGATTTGTATTTTTATATTATCATGAACAACTGGTTAATAAAGACTGATGATAATGCCACAATGATGTGAATTCGTAAAGGGACGAGATTGAACTGTAAAGTTGAAACACCAAACCCCCGGAAAATACTTCGCTGAAGTGGCAAAAAAAAAAAAGAGATCTAAAGGGATAGCAATAGGATTCGATAGAAATACCCCTTTTGTCCTAAAAACTATAGAGTCGGTCTCCGAAGGGAGGTATTTATTAAGGGCTCCCTGTTTAATAAAATATACACATTAGTTAATATTTACTGCCCTAATACCCACCCTGTCTTTTTTATTTTAGAAAAGTATTGAATAAATTGGAAACATTTAAAGGGGGGGGGGTGATAATGGCAGGAGATCTTAATTTTGTATTTGATCCAGCTCTGGATACCCAGCCTATTTCTCTATGCTCAGAAGGAAAATATCTTAAGGTAGTCAAACGAAAATTACATCAGCAGCAACTAGTGGAGTCATGGAGAATTTTAAATCCTAGGGGGAGGGACTTTACATATTACTCTTAGGTACACTCCCCCTACTCGAGAATTGATTACATTTTCCTGGACCATCAGCTCCTAGAAGGGCTGCTGAAGGCAGAAGTGAGATCAATAACCCTCTTGGTTTATGCCCCGGTTATGGCTAGCTTGGACTTATGCCCTGTACACACGGTCGTATTTTCAGACGGAAAATGTGTGATAGGACCTTGTTGTCGGAAATTCCGACCGTGTGTGGGCTCCATCGCACATTTTCCATCGGAATTTCCGGCACACAAAGTTCGAAAGCTTGCTATAAAATTTTCCGACAACAAAATCCGTTGCCGGAAATTCCGATCGCGTGTATACAAATCCGACGCACAAAGTGCCACGCATGCTCAGAATAAATTAAGAGACGAAAGCTATTGGCTACTGCCCCGTTTATAGTCCAGATGTACGTGTTTTACGTCATTGCGTTCAGAACGATCGGATTTTCCGACAACTTCGGGTGACCGTGTGTATGCAAGACAAGTTTGAGCCAAAATCCGTCGGAAAAAATCCATGGATTTTGTTGTCGGAATGTCCGACTGTGTGTACAGGGCATTAGAGGACATACCGGATAGGCAGAGATCCTGGAGGTTAGATGAATCTCTCTTATATGATCACGATATATTTGAGGCTTTAGAAATAGATCTGAATTTGCTTTTTAACCACTTCAGCCCCGGAAGGATTTACCCCCTTCCTGACCAGAGCAATTTTTACAATTTGGCACTGCGTTGCTTTAACTGCTAATTGCGCGGTCATGCAATGCTGTACCCAAACAAAATTTGCGTCCTTTTCTTCCCACAAATAGAGCTTTCTTTTGATGGTATTTGATCACCTCTGCCGTACATGCATGGTGCAATTGCTGTTTACATTTGACGCCAGACCGACGCTTGCGTTCGCCTTAGCGCGAGAGCAGGGGGGACAGGGGTGCTTTTTTTTTTTTTTTTTTTTTTTTTTTTTTTCTATTGTTTTGCTTTTTTTATCTTATTTTTAAACTGTTCCTTTCATTTTTTTTTTTTTTTTTTTTAATTGTCTCAGGGAATGTAAATATCCCCTATGATAGCAATAGGTAGTGACAGGTACTCTTTTTTGAAAAAATTGGGGTCTATTAGACCCTAGATTTCTCCTCTGCCCTCAAAGCATCTGACCACACCAAGATCGGTGTGATAAAATGCTTCCCCAATTTCCCAATGGCGCTGTTTACATCCGGCGAAATCTAAGTCATAAAATGCTCGTAGCTTCCGGTTTCTTAGGCCATAGAGATGTTTGGAGCCACTCTGGTCTCTGATCAGCTCTATGGTCAGCTGGCTGAATCGCTGGCTGAATCACCGGCTGCATTCTCAGGTTCCCTGTTGGGACAGGAGAGCCAGAGAAAAACACGGAAGACGGTGGTGGGGGGGGCATTCCCTCCCACTGCTTGTAAAAGCAATCTAGAGGCTAATTAGCCACTAGGATTGCTTTTACATGAAAGCTGACCGCTGGCTGAAAAGAATGATACCAAGATGATACCTAAACCTGCAGGCATCATTCTGGTATAACCACTCAAAGTCGTGAATGGCGTACCTGAAGACAAAAAAAATGGTTAACAATAAAGCACAGTAAACGGTAAAGTATAAAAAAATTGCATACCTGAAAAGCAAACTTGATAAAACATAATAACAATAAAACATTGCAGAATAGAATACAGTAAAAAAGAGCAGAACAATAGAGAGAGAGAGAACAATAAAACGACAACTATTTTTTTTTATTTTATATTTTTGTTTGTGTTTGTTTTTTTTTTTGTAACTGTAACTTTTATAACTGTAACCGGTTCCAGGTTCGGGTCTCTCAAAATGCAATGGCATCTTGGGAGACCCTGTGAAAGTGTGCCTAGTCTGTGCAATGCTGTACCCTACGCTAATACTCAACTAGTGTATGGTTCAAAACATTCACCAATGCAAAGACCAGGATTGTCAGTACAGGAGGGCCAATAATAGCGGGTGTCACGCCTATATCCACGCTTGCTGCAGACACAACATCTTTTTTGGGGGGGTTCGTTGGGTAGGGGTACTCGGGAGGACATAAAGAAAATGCCTCTCATGCAGCCGACTGCATTTGGTTGGGGATGTGAATGGGGGCAGTATGGGCGCTGCAGAAGTGGTGGGTTCCCAATTAGGATTGGCGAATGCAGCAGGAAGGGCATTATGGGCACGACGGGCCTGTGTTTGTCTTCTTGGTGGCAGCGGGACACTACTTGTGCTTGCCACCTCACCAGCTTGAACTGCACTTATGGGACTCGCCACGTCACCAAGTGTTACTGCAGTGCTGGTTTGACTATGACCGGGGTGTACTAGGCCGCTGGTGCTTGCCAGTTGACCAAAACGCTACCAAAAAAACTGTTAGCGATCGCAGGGATCAGGCCTGACTCTGCGAATGCTGCAGTTATGCGTTTAGTGTTTTGTAAGTGACAGTGATCGATCGATACTGCACTTGGCTGGGCTGGGTGGAGGGGCAAAACGCAGGTGCTAGCAGGTATCTGGGCTGATCCCGCTAACACTGCGTTTTTGGGCACCCTAAACTGATGGGGACGCCAGTATAGATCTGATCGGATCAGATATTGATCCATTCAGATACTATACCACTAAGGGAGGTGTACGGTGCGTGTGTGGGTGTTAGCGCTACTGGCACTAACCTGACGCTGCCTGGGGCTGGTGCTTGCCAGTTCACCAAAACGCTACCAAAAAAACTGTTAGCGATTGCAGGGATCAGGCCTGACTCTGCAAACGCTGCAGTTATGCGTTTAGTGTTTTGTAAGTGACCGTGATCGATCGATACTGCACTTGGGTGGGCTGGGCTGGGCCGGGCGGAGGGGCAAAACGCAGGTGCTAGCAGGTATCTGGGCTGATCCCGCTAACACTGCGTTTTTGGGAACCCTAAACTGCTGGGGACGCTAGTATAGATCTGATCGGATCAGATATTGATCCGTTCAGATACTATACCACTAAGGGAGGCGTATGCTGCATGCGTGGGTGTTAGCGGTACTGGCGCTAATCTGACGCTGCCTGGGGCGACGCATATCACCGCCGGGCGATCGGGGGCTAAACCTTTGTTAGGTAATAAACGGCGGGTGCCCTGACACTATAAAAAATAAACGAACTAACAAGTGTCACCCGTAACGGTTGTACGGTGATCAGTGGTGAAAGGGTTAACTAGGGGGCAATCAAAGGGTTAAAACATTTATTAGGTAGTATATGGGGGTCCCTGTCGCTATAAAACGCTGATGGCAAACCTAAATATTTACCTCACTAACTAGTGTCACCAGTGACACTAATACAGTGATCAGAAAAATGATCGCTTAGCGACACTGGCGACGGGGGGGTGATCAAGGGGTTAAAACTTTATTAGGGGGGTATCCTAGACCTAAAGGGGGCTAATACTCACTGCCCTAACACACTAACTGTCACAAATTGACACCATGCAGTAATCAGAAAAAAAAAAAACTGCTTGATGTCAGTGTGACGGGGGGGGGGAGGGGTGATCGGGGGTGTAAAGTATGCCTGGCATGTTCTACTGTGAGGTGTAGTGTTGTGCAACTCACATTTCAGTCTTCTCTCCTCGGCGCCGGAACGGAAACTGCCGAGCCGAGGGGAGATGACATCACATCCTCTGCCTCTGCGGGGGACGATTCTCATTGGCTGGGAGCGATCGCGAGGGGGGGGCCACGAATGGATGGCCTCCCCCTCATCTCTGATCGCTGCCAGACCAAAGCCGACCGCCTCGGGCACCGGGGGGGGGTCCAATCGGACTCCCCGCCCGCGGGAAGGCAATCACGTACCAGGTACGTGATTTTGCCTGCCCGTGCCATTCTGCCGACGTATATCGTCGTAAGGCAGTCGGCAGGTGGTTAAAGAAACCAATGTAGAGAATGTTGCGCCAACTGTATTGTGGGAAACCCATAAAGTATTTATGAGAGGGAGATTAATAGCAGAAGGGGCTAAGAGAAAATGTGGACAGCACAAAAACAATTGATCTTGCAGGAAATCTAGGAGCCGAAGCGGTTACACAAAGGGTTAAATAATTGTAAAATAATGGTTGAATTAACAGGAAAGCGGGAGGCGCTGAGGGATTTGCTGGAACAGGATACGAGACGGTGTTTCTGAAGTCAGCTAAAAGGCAATATGAATTTGGTAATAAACCTGGGAGACTATTGGCATGGGCAATTAAACCTAGACGGAATCTGAATTATTACAACTACACAAAAGTTCTCAGACAAACCATCACTTATCCGGCGCTTAGGAAAATTATAAATGAAGTAAAAGAGCAGCTGCTATAATGAAAAAAATTCCTGAAACAAGGGAAGCAATCAAAACTACAATTTGGAATAATTTCAATCAAAAGGTAATCTTTCAAAACTTCAGCAGTGCTAAAGATTTAAAATAGAAGCTCAAAAATCTGTATATTCAGCTGAAAACTGGAGAAGCCATAGTACTTTACAAATAAAAGTTCATATGTAATTCATCTGTTGTTAAAAACCTCAACAATTGATACATCTAGTGCTTGAGATCCCTCTAGGAATTGCACTCACCAGAAAGAAGATCAATCGAAAGCCTTGTGGTGTATGTGACGTGGCTGCGATCGCTGCCAAACGAACATCAATCCAATCCACAGTGACCGATCAGCAAATAGGGAGGCCAGCACTCTTGTCTTCTTATTCACCCAGATCCAGTCAGCTGAAAGCTATCCTTAGTACTCGGGAAAATAAGGAGAGAGGAAGCCTCATAGTGTAAAACTGTAAGGTGGTGAGACTCTCATAACGGAATGTACCACGCTACCATTATTGGATGCCCTATTTTTTTTACTTGTTTGTAAGTATAATGTAATAAGGCAGGGGTGTTTTTTTTCGGATATTATTCCACTCCTCCGTATAGTCGAGGCTCTCCCTGTCGGCATACCCAGGCTTGGATGGAAGCCACCGGTAGATACAGAGACCTACCTCCTGTCCTCTTATTAGCTCCCTTCATCTCTGCTGGAGCCTGGGGATCCCCAGGAAGACGCTCATCCCTATCTACAGGTGGAAGCTTGGGACGGCTCGGGACAGCAAAGTGGGTGTGCGAGAGGTGTCTAGCCACACTCGGGACCACGCAGGACTGTGCAGCGGATTATCATCCAGAGACTCTCCGACAGAGGGGTACAGTAAGTGGACCGGAGCACAGAAACCTATGCCTCAAAGCAGGTAACACTTAATCTAATAAGGGAAACCGGAAGTATATGCCGGCGGTGTTCAGGCTGCTTTGTACTCTTCATTGCTCTCTATACGAAGCTGCGAGGATTGTTTGAGCTACGGTGCCAGGAGGGGAAAAGGACTTTGTGCTTAGGTACAATGCCCAGTAGGGGACTGGCGGACTGTGGGCTTGTAGGTGTGTTTGGAGGGGTGTTTGGAGGGGTATTAGTGTTAGTATGCCCTGGCCATTAGGGTGAAGATACCCCCCACGTAACACCCTGGGTCTAGGCTAATCAGGTAGCCTCGCATTATCATATACTACCCCCACTGCTCTATATATCCAGCTGAGTGGTTCAATCTGTTACGGTGTCAGGAGGGGGAAGGGAGGGGGAAAGGGACTCATTCACACTCCAGTTATACTTCTTAATGAGGTGCAGTTCCATCAGTATCAAAGTATCTGCTATACGCAGATGACATCTTGTTGTTTTTGGGCGATAGTAAGAATTCGGTGTTAGGCGCAATGAGAATAGTGGAGGAATTTGGTAGATTCTCCGGCTTGGAAATAAATTGGGAGAAATCCGAGCTTCTACCGCTAGACCCCTTAGGAACACCAACTGTACTCAGACTACCCCAGGTGGCAATAGTAGAAGCACTGAAGTACTTGGGAATTGTCCTAACGAAAGACCCCAATCAATACATTAGTAAGAACTTAGTACCTCTTATGGCCAAATTTAAACAAAAGATAAGCATATGGAGACACCTCCCCCTATCAGTAGCAGGAAGATGCAGCCTGATAAAAATGATTTGGATGCCTCAACTGCTGTATGTTCTGCATAACTCCCCAGTTTGGATCAGTAAGAGTTGGTTTAGGAGAATCGAGGCTCTATTTAGGGAACTGATATGGAAAGGAGGGCAGGCCAGATTACGGCTTCAAGTTCTCCAGTTTCCCATTAAGGAGGGGGGGTTCGCTCTTCCACATCCGGAGCGTTATTTTCTCGCAACTCAACTACAGCACTTAATGGGCTGTGGGATCCCGGAGGGTGGCACTCCGAACGGCAAGTTAATTTTACTAAGCGCCCGGCATAATACGCTAATTGAGGCATTGGAGGCGGACATGTTCTATCATGAATTTCCGACTATTAAGCTGCTAACTAAACTCTGGAAATCTGTTAAGAAATTAATAGGGCATGAGGGTTTTACAGATTACACCCCTATTTGGAATAACCGGAATCTACAGGAAATTCTAAAAATCGGAAAGAGTAGAGCGTGGGAGGCAGGTGGTATTAAAATGTTAAGACAGCTCTACTCAGGTAATACTCTCAAAAAATTCCCCGAGTTGGTTAGGGAATTTAAGATACCTCAGAGCTCCTTGTTTCTATATCGGCAGTTGGAACATGCTCTTAGGGCCCAATTTGGTGATCAGCCCCCGGGATGGGTGGAAATTCCCCTCGTTCGTAAGTTACTACATGTAGTACCTACTAGGGGGCTAATATCAAAAATCTATGACCAATTGAGCAACTCAGAGAATAGATGGGAGATACTTCAGAAGGTAAGAACTAAATGGGAAGAGGAACTGGGGGCAATTTCTAAAGAGCAATGGAGGAGAATATTTGAGATGGCGCCCCTGGTGTCAATATCCCCCTCGCAGAAGATTTCTCATCTGATGCTGCTGAATAGAGCCTATTACACTCCAAAACGGCTCTTTAGGTTTGGTAGAAGGCCTAATGATAGATGTCCTAGGTGTCAGGAGTCTGAGGATCTCATCCATCTACTCTGGAGATGCCCCAAGTTGTTTCGATACTGGGAGGGAGTAGCTAGCAGTCTGGGAGATGTCTTCTGCACGTCAGTAAAGAGGGAGGCGGTGGAATGTATTTTGGGATATAGAAGAGTAGAGGGGGAGAGGAGGTGTACTACTCAGGCAATCCTGAGAGGTTTATTTCAAGCCAGGAAAATGATAATGCTAAGGTGGCAATCAAAGGATCCCCCAAAGGTGAATGATTGGATAGGTACACTTGATGTATCCATTGGCAGGGAGAGATTGGAGTACATTAAGAGGGGGAATCTCCAGGAATTTGATAAGATATGGAAGTCATGGTTGGAAAAAGTGGTCTGCCTAAGGGGAAAGTTTGGTGTGTAAGGGAATAGGTCATTGGCTTAGAACTACACGCACTAGAGGAATGTAGAATTTGTTGACGTACACGGAGGGATTTTGGGTTGGTGGTGTTATGGTGTGGGTAGGTAACAATAGAAAATACTAAATCCTGTGTTTGGGTAGGACTTTGTATAGAAAGGGTATGGGGATGGAGGGGGGTGGGAGTGGGGGAATGGGATGGGGGGGGGGTTATTATAATTTCTTAATAGTCTACTACTGGCCCTAATAGGGGGCTATGGGTGTGGGGACCCCATTAGCCCAGGTTCATATATGTGGTTCTACCTAGCTCCTCTCTATGGGCTCTTTATTTTCCTGTCACTTGCTTTTTTCATGCAGGGCTATGTGTAATACCGCTATGCAGGGCGTCCCGGCTAGGGAGAAATAGGATCTAGATATCCCGCTTGGTTCGAGCTGGGTTATCTAAGTAGCCGAGAATATGTAATTTAGGAACTTTCCTGGTAAGATATTTAATAAAGTTGTATTTAAATGTTGGTTTTATATTTGATAAAATTAAAATAGGAAAAGAGGAAAGAAATCCACAATGATGTGAATCTAAGATGGCGATAATTAATGAATATTACGCTGATTAGGCCCGATAGTGGGGATCGCTGATGTGGAAAAAAAAAAAAAAAAATATCTGGGAGTATTTCTGTCAGTATCAACAGCAGACTTATACCAGGATAATTATTTATCTCTCTTGAAAACAAGATCTGAAGGGCTATCCTGCACGTAGACTGTCATGGTTTGGTAGGATATGTGTAATCAAAATGATGATCCTCCCGAAAGCCTTATACATCTTTCAAAGCCTTCCGGTTAATACCCCAGGGGCCTTTTTTAGAATTATTAGATCCTTGCTGCAGAAGATTGTATGGAATAGAAGAGGGAGTCATATTTCCTATAAAATGAGTAGATCTAAAGCTAATGGGGGGGGGGGGGGGGGGGTGCTCCTCCCAGATCTTCAGAAATACCATACAGCAGCAGTATTGAGGAGCATTCTGGATTGGGTTCATAATGTCCCACATAAAAAATGGGTATCACTGGAAGATAATATAAGTAAAGTCGCCCTAGGTCAGATTATCTGGATTCCAAGGGAATATAGAGGTCTCCCTAGACAAATGGCCCCAATTACAACAGAAACATTAAGAGCATGGGATATGGTACTCAAAGGCACGACAGGGCAATACAATAGCCCCCTGATGCCCTTGACGGGAAATAATTATTTCCCCCCAGGGAAAGATAATAAACTGTGTATTTAAAATGGACCCATTTGGCTTGATTAAGATTAAGAGACGTCCTAAAAGCAAACACCTTTTTGTTAGTGGAGTTACGAGGAAATACGGTACAACACCATGGGATGGCTGGAGATGCAGACAGCTCCGACATTTCACAGAATCCCTTCCAAAACCCCTTTGGTCGGCTAGTAGGTTAAATCCAAAGGAAAGATTCATTGACCAAGGGGGGATAAGTAGACAGGGCATTTCTAGAATATATAGGATGCTGATAACTTCTATGGACGATGGGTTAATGTTTCCCTTGGGGAGATGGGAAATAGAACTGAAGCAATCAGTACCGGAGATGCTGAAGGGAAAGGTTATGGACTATGTCTATTCTACCTCAATTGCAATTGTTTTAGTCGCATGTAGTTGACTAAAATCTCCAGTACATTTTAGTTGACTAAAACTCATTTTAGTCATCTAAAATCTAATGGGTGTAGTTAAATTGTAATGCATTATTTAAGCATTTCTCTACAATTTCCAAACTCATTATTTACTGCTGGAGTGAAAAATCTAATATGTTATTATTTATAGAAAAAGAAAAAGCCGCTTCAAAAGCCTCTGTAGTTCCTAGTATAAACTCCCGTCTAACGCACAAAAATGGGTGCTGGCTGTGCTTCAGAAGTGGAGGTAAAGAAGAAAATCCTGGACTGCCGCACTCCTTGCAAAAACAACTTTATTTGAAAAATGGTTAATATCCAAAAAGGCAAAACAAACCAAAAGGTGGACAAACCGGGTATAAAAAGCGCGTTTCACATTCAGAGATGCTTACTCATAGACTATTTCATATATCATAACCATTTTTCAAATAAAGATGTTTTTGCAAGGAGTGCGGCAGTCCAGGATTTTCTTCTTTACCTCCACATGTTATTATTTATGGTATTGAGGTATGAACATGCACTACAGACCAGTGTTAATTTTGACATCAAATTTCAATTTAGTTTTAGTCTTTTGACTAAAATGACATTTTAATTTTAGTCCCATTCTAGTTTTTTGACTAAAATGGCATTTTAGTTTTAGTCGTATTTTAGTAATCTCAGTTGTTTGTTTTAGTCGTATATTAGTCGACTAAAATGTTTTAGTTGACAAAATTAACACTGAATACCAAGAGCCAGATATGAGGTTTTATTACAGAATTTCATTTGCAAAATAAAGTGGAGTCAATATTTGTGGCCTACTGGCATGTGTTGCTTTTAGACAGAACACTTAAATCTGTGCTTCCCTCTAATCCTAGATTTATATATAGGAAAGCACCCAGTTTTGGTGACAAAGTAGTAAAGTATTAAACCCGACCACCATCCTTTTGGGATAGGGATGGCTTTTTTGCATGCATGAAATGCAGAGCTTGCAGAGAAGTAACCAGGCCTTTGAGGGCTTTGGAGAGTTTCCCTTCTACCTCTAATAATAAGGAATTTCTCATTAGAGAGTTTATTACGTGCAATACCACTCACGTGGTCTACGCTTTGGAATGCTCTTGTGGGCTTATGTATATAGGCCATACGAACAGACCTTTACGGATCAGAATAGCAGAACATATCCAGAATATTGAAATGTAAAAATGAGACGAGGCCTATTGTCACATTAAAAACAAGCGCTTCAGGAGAAGTAAACTCTCTAGGACAAATTGATTATTACCAGCCAAAATGAAAGGCAACAGCTGTTGCCTAAAAAATCTTTTCTAAATAGAAAAAATCAGTATAAAAATCAAAGAGAGGGTCCAATGGACCCAGGCAGCGCTTATAAATGTGATTAGTCATAAACCATGAGCAATGTAATAAGGGTTCATTCATTGAAGTCCGTACATCGATGTAAACAGCACATTAATAAAACAGAGAAACGACAAGTCCTTTTGAAAACTGTTCTTCTGGAACAAACTTCTCAGAGAGGCGCTGTCACCAAAAGGGAATCCCAACCACACGTGCTCAAATGGAGAGGGGGGGGGGTGTGCAAGAAATCCCCCTCTTAGTAAAACTCTTACCAGATAAGAGCTTAGCGTGTATGTCATCCAAAACGGTGGAAATCCTAGCCGATATCCTCCTTTAATCCACGGAACCGGAATCACTCAGTTATATGGGCAATGAAAGAGAAGGATGGGACATAGTGTAATCTTGTTTATATTACCGTATTTATCGGCGTATAACACGCACCCCAAGTTTAGGAAGGAATTTTAAGTAAAAAAAACTTTCAGGAGTAAAGTTTAAGGAAGAAAAACTTACATTAAAATGCCCATCAATGCAGCGTTATCGGTGTCCATCTGCAGCCTTGTCAGTGTCAGTGCAGCCTTGCCCCAGTGTCCATTGCAGCCTTGTCAGTGCAGCTTTGCCCCAGTGCAGCCATGTCAGTGCAGCTTTGTCAGTGCAGCTTTGCCCCAGTGCAGCCTTGTGTGATCGCCGCGATCCCTGCCGACATACGCAGCCGTGTGTAAATTCAAATATGGCGCCGAGACTGCAGGGACTCGTCGGAGCCGAGATACACATACCTGAGTGTCCTCGGCTTTTCTCGGCGCCGCTCACAGTCACGCCCAGTCCTGCCCTATGATGGACATAACACAGGTCCAATGGCGCGACTGTGAGCGGCGCCGAGAAAAGCCGAGGACACTGGGGTATGTGCATCTCTGCTCCGCCGAGTCCCTGCAGTCTCGCGCCATATTTGAAATTACACACGGCTGTGTATGTCGGCGGCGATCGCCGCGATCGCTCCGATCACACAAAATTGGCAGGGATCGGCCTATAACACGCACCCATGATTTCCCCCTGATTTTCAGGGGAAAAAAGTGCGTATTATATTCCGATAAATACGGCAATTTTATTATATAAAAAACTGTGGAGGAAAACCCCCCTTCAAGATGTACACTTACAAGAATGCGCATATATATAAGCGGTGTTCACAGAAATACATCAGATAACCACAGGTTCCACAGTGTCTCCTACTGCCCTTAGTGGATAACTTCTATGGGGATCGGAGCTGTCTTTCCCTGAGCTCACTGATGGGTCTACGTACATCGTATGGCTCCACTCTGACGCGTTTTGTCACTCATGACATCTGAGGGTGAAGTCACAAGGCGCTCTCTTTTAAGCATCTGGAATAGGCGTATCAAAGTTAACCCTTTAGGCCACCTGCTCTGAGTGTATAACACTTCTACAGAATACAGACCCAAGACCAGCTAACCATTACAAGACTTGTATACTGTTTACACACTGTCGTCTACTTCATCCGTAGTGCCGACCAATGTTCCGTAGGATCGATCAGAAACCCGGCGAGGGGTAGGGGAACCAACGCTGCACACCATAGCGTGGCCCACCCACACATGCCGATATTGACTGATCGGTCAACAAGTAATACATCTATTGCATTTAGCAGATGACACTCCGCAAAAAATGCGGTAGCGGACTGATCAGCTGCAAACGCAACCTACCCAAACAAATATGGATGATCCCAAAAAAACACATAATATACTCTCTCCTATATCACCGGGATAAGTTACTTATCCCCCTTCATGTCTATTAGGGATCAACGATATTAATATTGCAATGTTCTATTTAACCACTCAGCTATATATTACAAAAAGATATTACAAAAAAAAAATATATATGAGGAACAAAAGAAGTTGTTTAGTAAAAAAACAGCCACCCCAAAAAAGTACATAAGGTATGTAACCGGTATAGGTAACCTGCATTGCCCCTATGCATGCCGACAGTCCCCAAAGCCGTGAACGGAAACCTCCAAAAAGTCCATCAGCGACCCCATAGGGCCCCGACACCCAATCTACAAACCCATTATATCCAAAATTGCGTACTCCAGCGCAGAAATTAAATTAAATCGTATGTAAATGGATGTAAAACTGGTAAAAAATGCTGATCACAAATAAAATCATATGTGTATCTGATGCGACATATGTACACACTAAACAATACTTTATAGAAATTATTAAACACATTGTAAAAAATAGTATAAAAACTAATGAACACATTAAAAATCAAATCGAATTTTAAATTTAAAATTCGGAAATTTCAAAAATCTTATAAGGCATAAATCAACACCAAGTCATGAAAAATAATCGGATAATCTCCATTGGTCAGAATTAATCATTAATTCACTAAGAAATCTGAATATGCAGAAGACGAGAGATAAAAAATGAGCAAAGAAAACTAGAATCTAAAATCTCAAAGATAGAATGGGACAAGTGAAGCGCTGTGTCGCTCAAAATCGCATCGTCCCATTAATCGGCCCATTAATATCAACTTCCATAACACCCTTCCTGATCGGTCCAGATGGGTATACAGGTGGGGCAAAAAAGTATTTAGTCAGCCACCAATTGTGCAAGTTCTCCCACTTAAAAAGATGAGAGAGGCCTGTAATTGTCATCATAGGTATACCTCAACTATGAGTGACAAAATGTGGAAACAAATCCAGACAATCACATTGACTGATTTTTGAAAGAATGTATTTGCAAGTTATGGTGGAAAATAAGTATTTGGTCACCTACAAACAAGCAAGATTTCTGGCTCTCACAGACCTGTATCTTCTTCTTTAAGAGGCTCCTCTGTCCTCCACTCATTACCTGTATTAACGGCACCTGTTTATACTTGTTATCAGTATAAAAGACACCTGCCCACAACCTCAAACAGTCACACTCCAAACTCCACTATGGTGAAGACCAAAGAGCTGTCGAAGGACACCAGAAACAAAATTGACCTGCACCAGGCTGGGAAGACTGAATCTGCAATAGGCAAGCAGCTTGGTGTGAAGAAATCAACTGTGGGAGCAATAATTAGAAAATGGAAGACATACAAGACCACTGATAATCTGCCTCGATATGGGGCTCCACACAAGATCTCACCCTGTGGGGTCAAAATGATCACAAGAACAGTGAGAAAAATCCCAGAACTACACGGGGGGACCTAGTGAATGACCTGGAGAGAGTTGGGACCAACGTAACAAAGGCTACCATCAGTAACACACTACGCCGCCAGGGACTCAGATCCTGCAGTGCCAGATGTGTCCCCTGCTTAAGCCAGTACATGTCCGGGCTCGTCTGAGGTTTGCTAGAGAGCATTTGGATGATCCAGAAGAGGATTGGGAGAATGTCATATGGTCAGATGAAACCAAAGTAGAACTGTTTGATAAAAACTCAACTTGTCATGTTTGAAGGAGAGAGAATGCTGAGTTGCAACCAAAGAACACCATACCTACTGTGAAGTATGGGGGTGGCAACAACATGCTTTGGGGCTGTTTCTCTGCAAAGGGAACAGGACGACTGATCCGTGTACATGAAAGAATGAATGGGGCCATGTATCGTGAGATTTTGAGTGCAAACCTCCTCCCATCAGCAAGGGCATTGAAGATGAAACATGGCTGGGTCTTTCAGCATGACAATGATCCCAAACACACCGCCCGGACAACAAAGGAGTGGCTTCGTAAGAAGCATTTTAAGGTCCTGGAGTGGCCTAGCCAGTCTCCAGATCTCAACCCCATAGAAAACCTTTGGAGGGAGCTGAAAGTCCGTGTTTCCCAGCGACAGCCCCAAAACATCACTGCTCTAGAGGAGATCTGCATGGAGGAATGGGCCAACATACCAGCAACAGTGTGTGACAACCTTGTGAAGACTTACAGAAAACGTTTGACCTCTGTCATTGCCAACAAAGGATATATAACAAAGTATTGAGATGAACTTTTGATATTGACCAAATACTTATTTTCCACTATAATTTGCAAATAAATTCTTTCAAAAATCAGACATTGTGATTGTCTGGATTTGTTTCCACATTTTGCCTCTCATAGTTGAGGTATATCTATGATGACAATTACAGGCCTCTCTCATCTTTTTAAGTGGGAGAACTTGCACAATTGGTGGCTGACTAAATACTTTTTTGCCCCACTGTATGTGTGGTAACGTGGGCATTGGACGGATGCGACCTGAAGTGAGCGTCATCAAAAATCTAATAGTCACGGATAAAACAATTCACGTCTAATTCTACATTAAGGTCGCTAGAGGATAATGTATTCATCAAATATATCCAACAAGATTCTTTTTTAGATATTTCTCGTACCAAGTTGGAGCCCCTCCAGTTTGGGTGGATTCTGTCGATCCCCCGAAATTTTAAACCCGAGGGGTCTTGGTTATGATGCGTTTTGAAGTGCAGCGAGACCCCATGATACTTAAAACCAATCTCAATATTATGGATGTGTTCTGAGATGCGTTTTTTGAGGGTCCTTTTCGTGTGACCCACGTACATTAAATTGCATGGGCATTGTAAGACGTAGACAATATGCGTAGTACTACATGTAATAAACTCCTTCATTTTAAAAGTGTTGTTATTCCCTGTCAATGTGAACTCGGTCAAACCCCAAATGGGGTGACTAATTTTAGCACAGGTTTGGCATCTCCTGCAGGCATAAAAGCCTGCCTGATCCCAAAACATCACTGGTCTTACTGGTGGATCGAGAACCTTCTTAACGACCATATCTCCAAAATTGGGAGCCTTCCTATATATAAAAGAAGGATTATTCGGAAGAGATTGACTCAATACTTTATCCATGCGTAATATATGCCAGTGTTGTTTGAAAATGTTCTCAATTTCCTTGTACTGTACATGAAAGTTGGATATAAAACCCCACTCATGCTTAGAACTCTTCGTAGGTGGTCTATATTCCAAGCATAATTCGCGTGGGATATTGCCAACAGAGTTAATGATTCTATTCAGCTCCTGCTCATTGTATCCGTTTTGTGTAAATCTCTTTTTAATTACTTCAGATTGTGACTGGCAATCGGCAACCAATATACAATTTCTCCTTATTCTCGTTATTTGACCTCTTGAAATATTTTTAAGCCAATGTGGATGGTGACCACTAGTGAGAGGGAGGTAACTGTTTCTGTCAGTCGGTTTAAAATAAACTGACGTGATTAAACAAGCTCCCTGTCTGATAATATTCACGTCCAAAAAGTGTATCTGTTCTTTACTGAACTCATAATCCAACACAATGTTGTTTTTATTGGAATTGAGTTCAGTCATGAAATCGTGCAAAGAACACTCGCTACCTTCCCATATAAACAGGAGGTCAACGATATACCTTTTGTAAAAGAGAAGGTGATCTCTGTTTTGAAAAAACCGACTTGTCCTCCCACTCACCCATAAAGAGGTTTGCCAAGCTGGGGGCAAATTTGGCCCCCATGGCAACACCCGTCTTTTGTGAGTAGAACTGGTGATCGTACCAAAAGTAATTATGAGACAGGCAGAAGTCAAGTGCCTGTCACAAAAAAACTTTCTGCTCAAAAGGGATATCGTCCCTCTGACATAATGCCCAATTTAGAGCCAGCAGAGTGTCATCGTGCTGAATTATACTGTACAATAAAGCAACATCTGCTGTTACCAGGAATACTTCTTTTTTGTCTGTTAAATCCACTCGGCTGATCAACTGTAGGTTTTTGGTTTTCTTTTAAATACGCCTTGGTACGTAAAACACTGGTTTGTAAAAATGTGTCCAGGTACTGTCCCAGCCTTGCAGTCACTGATCCAATACAGTAAACTATTGGACGTGCTGGCGGAGTTGTCGGATTTTTGTGCACTTTCGGTAAGGTATAGATGGTGGGGACCCTACAGAAACTGGGTACTAAAAATTTGATTTCCTTTTTATTCAGCACTTTTTTTTTCTGTTCCCAAATCAGCTTTTGGAGATCTTTTTGGTATGCCAATGTGGGATCGGAGTTCAACTTAATATAAGTTTTATCATCTGATAGCATTGCGGTAAGTTGAGAGTTGTAAAATACTTTATCCAAAATGACTACTCCGCCCCCTTTATCAGCTGGTCTGATAATGTTTTTCCTGTCTTCCAATAGTTTAATGCCATCTTGTATATAGGGTTGACGTTTCTTTTCGGGACAATCAATTCTAGATCTCTCATAACTAGATTCTTAAATACATGTTGATTAGTGGCATTTAGTGGGTTAAATAGTGGGTTGAAAAACCGTTCACTATCAATCCCTGCGTTGTTTGCATTTGCCCTATTTATTGCTCTTGGACCAGTGTTAAAGTATTTCTTCAGATTGATTTTACGGATATATATGTTTTCTTAGGGGCACACTTAAGTCCAGCTTGCAAAATGTTTCCTTCCTTGTGTGTTAATACAACACTACTCAAGTTGTAAATTCCTATGGGTCCTGATCCCTCCTTCTTTTTTTGGATTCTCCTTCCTGCCCTACATCCCCTTCCTCTCTTCTCAGCGGTTCTGATGGACGTTGGAATAATCTCTCTTCGTGGGGAGGTTTCCACCATCCCTGCTGAGGTGGAAATGGGTGGGGTGAGCTGCTAATCCTGCAGGGCGGTGTCCATATGGTCTGTTCCCTTGGTTGCCCCTAAATCCCTGCCTCCCTCTCCCTAAAAAAGGATGGGGGGGGGGGTTTAGAATTAACCCATTCTTCGTTCAGAGGACCAAATCTATTCGATATGGGGACATTTGAGTAATGATCGTTATACAAAAAACGGATAATTAGACTGCATGCCTCCTCTATTTCCTCCTCAAATATTCTTCCCTCTACCTCTATTACCTCTAGTCTGCTGCGAGACAGGTCTCCAATATTGGGGCTGTTGCATAGGGGTAGAGTGTTCAGTCTGATTTTCAATCATTTCTCCGGATCGCGGATGGGGGGTAGAGGGGGAATTAACCGTAGTGACTGTAGCTGCAGATGGGGATACTTTAGTCTGCCACATGTAGATATTATTAGTCTTAAAATCATTCATGTCCCTGTGGAATTTGTTAACTTTCTTTTTTTGTGTGTCTGTCTATTTTGTCAAGCTTTTTATTGATCGCGTTGTTAAAATCAGTCCATTGTTGTGTGCTTTTAATACCATCTAATTTTCCTGACAGCTCCTCAATCTGTTTCTCTAGCTTATGCATTTTCCCTTGCTTCCTCTTTAATACCAATTGTTGCAATTTAAATCCTACTCCATTAAAAAAATCCAACCATTCAGTCATAGATTCCTGGTCATCAAGACCATCTTGAGGGGTCACCTCCCATCTAAGACTGCGTACAATAATCTTTTCTTTTAAATAATGCTCCATAGTACACACATCCCACCATGTCCTTATTTGTTTTTCTAGTGCGTTTCCTAGAGCTAATAAAGTGCCTTTGTGGTCCTCTTTAATCCCAGTCTCTATATTCGTAGTAAAAAGTGAACTGACCTCTATCTGTCTATTTGCCAGAAATTTCACTGCCTCCATAGCTGCTCGGTTAAATAAAAAAAAAGATTCCTTGTAAAAATGTAAATGAAATGTAAAAATGAGACGAGGCCTATTGTCACATTAAAAACAAGCGCTTTATATCCAGAATATTAAAATTAGGGTTTAAAGACCACAGCATGTCCCTGCATTTTAAAATGTTCCATAATCAAGATCCATTCGGCCTAAAATTCTGGGGTGTGGGCCATTTGAAACCAGTGTGGAGGGGATCAAATATTGTTGGGGAACTTTCAAAGCGAGGAAACTCATTGGATATTCCTTACTAACACACTTTCGCCTAAGGTGCTTATGATATCACTTGTTTTATAAGTGACTACTGAAGCTAGTTTTTAATATTGTTTTTAAATTCAGTTCAAAATGCCATATGAATTAAAATTTAAAATTGTAATTCATATGGCATTTTAAATGAGCGTATGACTGCCAGAAGTGTTCTGAGTTATATCTGTATAGGGATAGAGTATGCGGCTTTAATTTTAATTATAACGATCTTATTGATTTATCAAATTTGTTTATTCAATGTCATTGGTATATCGATTATTTATTAGTGTTTACTATGTGTTCCATCATGTTTTTAGTTTATTAGTGGTCAATGAATTGATTGTTATATATGCATTTTAACGTTATTAATGTGTCGTTATCTTGTATTAATCATGAACAATATTAACCTTTATGTGGAATGGTATATTGCATTGAGCATATGTATAACCATTCTAATATGTACCAGTGTGTAATGATGTGCCGTACACCTGGTTAATTTCACCAAACGGAGTAATGTTGATTGTTAAGATCCATCTCCTCGGCCGGTGAATTGCTTGTTTTATGTGCTGATGTGTCGCTCATGTGTTAGCGACCGGCACGTAGGGGTTAAACTGGCCGAGCAGGTGATCAATATAAAGCTCTGACGTTGCACCGTGAGATCATGCCTGCAGTTGAAGTCAGAAGTGATGAAACGCATCAGATCGTGACCGTGACGGGAAGTGCCGCTTGCATGTCAGTGGGAGACGATTAGGAAGAAAAAAAAAAAAACGCGGCTGAATCCCGGTAGACTGGTGACTAAAAAGCTTGTGTTTACATGCTCATAACATCTAACAGCTAGTACGTATAACTTGTATGGGGGTTGGATAACTGCAATAAAGTTTGTTAAACAGGATCGCGCTATGTGAATTTTTTTCTTTTTATGATCCATGATTATTGGTGTACTTAATAATCCAGCCCATACTGTGGATGAGTTCTCTTTGATGGGATAAAACTATTACATTAAGGCTTGAAATTTATCGATTTCTGGGGAGTGTGACTCGCGTGGTGTAGACCTGAGTGATTGGTGCACGTTTGACAACTACTAGGACCACCAGTTATTCTCACAACCAGGAACTGTATTTACCAAATGTCATCACACTATTATGTGCAACCATATAAACCATATAAATGCTGGTCAATGACGGACTGACGAGCGCTGCTTTGGGTTTGGATTTATACAGAAACACATCTGGAATTTCTTATGCTAACCTATTTTTTATTGATCTGTAGAAAAATAAACATAGTGATAATACACAAAATTAAATATAACTAATATAAAAAAAAAATTACATTTATGAGCGCGCATGCATGTTTGCAGTAGCAGGAATCGCAGCGCACATGCCCTCAAATGGTAAGGTGGATAATGAGACCTCATTACAACCACTACATAAGATGCAACAAAATACATAAGATACAAAAATTAGACGGACATTCCCCAAATTGTGCAAATCAATCAATGGCTGGTAAAAATGGGGATGTACTTACCGTGCAACACCAGCGAGGTGTCGGGGTCATCATCTCTGGTTGACTGGTGTGAGCAACACGGTAAGAACGGCCCCATTTTTGCCAGCCTTTGATTCACAAGATTTTGGAAGTCATGCATGCTCATACATGTAAAAATGTTTATATCCTTTTTTTTTTTTTTTTTATATATATATTATATTTTTCTTTTTTTTTTGTGCATTATCACGGTTTATTTTTCTACAGATCAATATTCCCTGTATTAAAACTCCTGAAGAAGCGGGCTTCCCGCGAAACATGTTGAGTAAAAGATTGGATTACTACTAATGTAGATCTCCTATGGTTGGGAGGATATTGTACTACAATATCCAGTACTTGAATGGGAATATGTTTTAATGTTCCTTGTGTTTTGTCGATTGTTCCCAAAATTTATGTGAAAACAATTTTTAATATAAATGGTGCAATAAATATAAAGATTTTAATAACAATTTAGAGTTGTGAGTTCAGTTTTACCATGAAAGTCCGGAGTGCCTCCATGTTTTTCCAAATTTTGATTTGTTATGGGTAAAGTTCCGCTTTAAACGAAACTAGTTTTATAGGAAGAGTTTAGGCCTTGGACATTTGAGGAAAGCCAGTTAGAAGCTATTACATACATATGCGAGAAATAGTAGTAGTAGGTCTGATGCTCTGGTTCCCAGTAAAAGTATGGGGGAGTTGGGGTATGGATGAAGGGAGGAAAGGCAGGAAAAGAGCTGACGAGAGCTTAGGAAGTAAAGAACTATATAATTTACAAGCCGTGAGTTACATCATAAAACACCTGTAGGCTGGTAAGAAGCATGCGCAAAATGCATATTATTGGAAGGGGGGGGTTAAATCATGAAACAGTGGTCAGAAGGAAGCCCTTGTCAGGTGTGGGTTTTTTTTTTAGCATGTGAATCAAGTTAATTACTTTGGTTGTGCTATTGTGTGAGTTTAACTGCCTGGAACAACGTCTGCTTGGTTTGAAACTATGATGTTGGGGATCATTAGCAGTAGGTTGTTGCCGAATATCTTGATGTGGATCTTCACATCTACATATAACAGTAAGATGTGCGTGTGTGTAACTGGACAGTAACAATGGTCTTTACTCTCTTTGGGAATTATAGCAACATGGGGTTTAAGGAGTGTGTGTGTGTGTGTGTGTGTGTGTGTGTGTGTGTGTGTGTGTGTGTGTGTGGTGGGGTGGAGGATTCATAAGCTAATAGGGATTTTGGAGCCAGTATGTGTGCAACCGATTTGTAACGGGGCCAGGGCTCTGGGGGGTTTCAGATGAGTGAAGGTCAACTCCTGTAGTCGGCTAGGTTTCTCTAAAACCAATGATATCTCCTCAGCCAACTTTAGGGACTGTGCTAGGCAAGGAACTGTGTGGTTTTATTTCGGCGTTTTTGGTGTTAAATTTTTTACATTTGTGTAAAACTTTTAAAATTGATAGGCAATGCTTCAGAGGTCCACTACATGGATTTTTTTTAAATCTTGTGGGAGGATTTTTTTATTTCTTGCTTGTATACCAAATGCTTTTTTGCTAGTGACCCTAAATGATATCCTTATTCTGAAAAAATAATCTGCACACATCCAGTAGTTAATGGCCCTGTAATCTTCTTTTTTTTTTTTTTTTTTTTATAAAATGTGTTTCTTACTGTTTTTTTCCCTCTGTGTAACAATCCTTCTTCAGCTCTTGAACCTTTCCTTTTCCCCAATCAATTTGTGTATTAAAAAAAGAAAAAAGGGGCCAGAGTGGTCCCAAGATTGCCAACAAAGGGAGAAGCTAACACGTGGTGAGATCAAAGCTGAACAAAAACTTTATTGAAAAATTTGCATAAAAACAAAAGGTAAGGGATCCCACGTATAAGAAACTAGTCCACACAGGTGGGGTCTATTCCTCCACAATATCAAGTGACAATGAAAAATATAAATAATTCATTTTATTTATATTTTTCATTGTCACTTGATATTGTGGAGGAACGGACCCCACCCACCTGTGTGGACTAGTTCTGCATACGTGGGATCCCTTACCTTTTTGTTTTTATGCAAATTTTTCAATAAAGTTTTTGTTTAGCTTTGATCTCACCACGTGGTAGCGTCTGCCTTTGTTGGCAATCTTGGGACCACTCTGGCCCCTTTTTTCTTTTTTTGGTGCACTATTTGTTGCTACCTGGGAGGTAGCCCGTCATATTGACGAACCGTATAGATCTAAACCTTATATTATATTCTACATGAGTTGATTCATATACAGGGGTGGTTTTTAGCCCCAATTTGTGTATTATGCCCCGTACACACGGTCGGATTTTCCGATGGAAAATGTCCGATCGGAGCGTGTTGTCGGACATTCCGACCGTGTATGGGCTCCATCGGACATTTTCCATCGGATTTTCCGACACACAAAGTTTGAGAGCAGGCTATAAAATTTTCCGACAACAAAATCCGATCGCATCAATTCTGACCGTGTGTGGCCTGTTCCGACGCACAAAGTGCCACGCATGCTCAGAAGAAATTCCGAGATGGAACAGCTCGGTCTGGTAAACTTAGCGTTCGCAATGGATACAGCACTTTCGTCACGCTGCAATGTTAAAAATGGTTTAATACAGCGCACTCTCTTCTTCTTTATAATGTGAGAAGAATGAAGTAGTTTTGCTGCTCATATTCACACAGACTTCTCACAAACTTACTTCTTTACTATTTATCGGGATTCCCTCAATATATTTTGATTTGTCACATCTGACAACATTATTTTTGTGTTGTATATTTTTTTTTGTTTTAAGGCAGATTATTTTTTTGGGGTTTGTATTTTTTTCAAGGCTGATCTTTGTTTTATTGTATTTTTATTTTCACTCCAGAATATTTTTGTGTGTGTTTTGTGTGTCAAGTTACCACAACACCATTGATATGTTGTTATATTTAATCTGTAGGAGATTGTTTGGTGGTGTTGTCTCTTGTTAATTTCGCATTGTACTTTAGAAATGTACCTGAATCCTCACAAACAAACTGTCCTTTTTGGATAAAAACACACATAGGAGAGTATAATTTTCCCAAAAAATTCATTAGTTAAGGGCTCACAACTAAACAAAGAGGGAGGCAACGCTGGAGAAACAGCAGAAATGGGTGAAGCCTTGGACCCCCAGGGCAGACATCAACTATTTTCAAGCAAAATTGGTGGCCTGAGGAGTCCATATGTAAGGGAGTGCAGTCTGGTCCAGAAGTCCCAGAGATCCGGAAAGCAGCAGATGACATCTGTGTCCCCAGGCTGTGGTCATACAAGAGACTGCATCTTTTGTCAGACCAGACTGAACCCAGGGCCATCACTCTCTTGTCTTCCTTCCACGCTTCCTTCCACGCTGTGGCTCTGGTGGTGTTGTGGCAGCAGGAGGAGGAGGATGGTCCAACTCAATCACGTCGGTTTTGGGTGTGATTTCGCCACTCACCCCCTTAGTTAGGACTTTATAAATAAGTTGCTCACACATGAGACGTTGACCCTCCTGCATGCCCTGCAGTTTTGTGGCAGCCATGCAGGCAAAGGCCTCTTCAGGAGTGGGTAAGGCTCGGAGGGACGCAGAAGCCTCCTGAATAAGCCTGAGTGCTGAATCCTGCACGTGACTCCCCTTCCTGGGTCTTTTGTATGGAAGGCGGAGGGGAGGAACCTACGATTCGGTCATGCTGCGACTGGTCCCAGGCTTCTCCTGGCTGACACTTAGCCCAGCCTCCTCCTGGCTGCCACTAACCCCTGCCTCCTCCTGGCTGCCACATTCCACAGCCTCCTCCTGGCTGAGGTCTTCCCGTGTATGAAAAAGGGACATAGTTTTAGTTTTTTATTCATCAATCACACACAATTTTCACCTCCTGCCTGTTGCAAATTGAATGTTAACAAATATAACAGACTATCATTCTGAGCCCAGCATTTTTCATTCTTGTCCCAATTTTGGGTGCCCACTACTGTCTATTGATATGTAAAACACTTTTTTCAATCAGCAATTAGTGATCAATAATGACATCTAGTAAACATCATTTATTTATTGACCAGAAATCTGTAGAAGAATGCTATACCTGACTCCAGCTGGGCTCCTCCACTTCTTCCTGGCTGGAAGGCCCAGGTTGGACATCGGAAGCCTCAGCTGGGGTGGAAGGAAGAGTGGAAGGAAGGGTTGAGAGGGATACCCTGACTTCAGTGTGGTCTGACAGAAATCGCAGTCTCTCATAGTACCACAGCCTGGGGACATAAACATCATCTGCTGCAGCTCCGGATCTCTGGGAATCTGTGACCTTCTTGCGCTTCCTAAGATAAGTGCTCCTCAGCCCACCAATTTTGGTTTTTAAATAAGGGATGGTTGCTGTGGGGACCACCGGCTTCACCAACTCCAGCAGTTTCTCCAGCGCTGTCTGCCTCTTTTGTTTATTATTATAATAAGGATGTCTCACCTGCCACAGACAGGGCAGCTCCCTGTATTTGTCTATGAACAGGGGGAGGAAGTTGTGGTCATTGAAGCCATCCATTTTCTCTGCAAGACACAACACAAGACAAACCCTAAGGTCAGGCTAAACTCTCCTAATCTTGTTACAATATAGGCTTCAATTTCGAAGCAGTATAGGCCCAAGTTTAGATCTTACCTTTGTTATCACGATCGGCGCCTCCGATGCTCCTTCCTCCGCTCACAGATCATACGTAATACGCACTCATGTTACGCTTTATACACACTGCGCATGCGTGTAACTCCGCCCGCCCCTGACGTTCTTTCTAGTCTATTCCCCGCCCCTTTTCGTTCTGCGCAGTGGAGGAAGAGCACATGGCGGAGACCAAGCAGGTGCGTGCTAATTACAGGAACGAGGAGGAGGAGGAAAGCCAGGATCCGGAGACGTCCCGATCCAGAAGGATATTTGAGGCCTCAAATATGTCCTTTGGGGAGATGTTGGAGATGGTCGACATCCTGAAGAGGGCCGACTATGATGGAAAGTATGGACCTTACCCCAACCCCAATGTCAGAAAGGCCAAGATCATGGGAAAGTGGTCAGGAGTCTGCACCGGAATTTCGGGGTACGACGATCGAAAGATCAGCTCAGGAAGTGGTGGTCGGACCTCAAATTACGAGAACATGAGCAGTACAGAAAGATCCGGAGAGTGCTGCAAAAAAGTAAGTAGTTGTGCTGTGTTCCTATTCTTTTTGTGTTTATTACGTTCGTGCTGCTCCATGTGCTTTTCTTAAAAGTGTACATTTTAAAATGGCAACTTTCATGTTCATGGGCACATTATTCGTTCGTATCAAACATTTTTCTTTCGGCCTATAAAACACCATTGTTTTGGCCATATGCATTTGGCCACATTTTTTATGCCCTACTTGTATGAAACTAATTTGGTTGTGTAGATGGCTTTGTTACTAGAATGAAATGCAAACTAGATTCTGTGTAAGGAGAGGACACTGAGCAGCTGTTTTCACATCTGGACAATGGAGCACTAGTGTGGGACACCAGAACACCATTTTTATTAGGGGGGCCACACAGGTGCTCCAGTGTATACTATAGGGGGGTCTACATCTGTAAAGCTTGTACCAAACAGGTAAAGTATTGCAGCTTGACAAAGGACACTGAAAATGCTACATTTTGGAACTCTGCCAAAATAGACAATTGTACCCCACTTCCAAGCAATGTTTCCTATTTATAGTTCTGCCATCAAATATCTGTATGCTAAGTATACCATTTTTGTTTTACATAGGGGAGAAAAGACTCGGAGGACACCCCTCATCCGAGGAGACCACAGACCCCCCACCTCTGGAAGAAGGGGAAATCCCCCCAACCCAAGAAGAGCAGGAGGAGGAAGACGTGGTGGAACTAGTCACCACAACAGGTGAGTGTCTGCAACCACAGGCTCAGGTAAGAGATGGATGCCGGCATATTTTTGATACCTGTTTTTGTTTCGTTTCTCTCTTTTTAGGTGATCGTGATGTTGTGGATCCAGATCCTTTCACATCAGAAAGTGCACAGATCCTGATCGGGGAGATCATGGGGTGTAATTTAGCTTTTGAAAACCTCCAGAAAAATATCAATGATGTTATTCAAAAAAATAAAAACATCATTGATGTTTTGGGGCGAGTTTAAAACCCCTCCAGATCACTTTCTTCTTTTGTGTGCTACAAAGTTCAAAATGTTTTAGCGATTTTTAGAAAAGCAAAATTTGGAGGATGCACACAGTGTGCCAACACTATCTGCCATCACGGGAGATCAATGTAGGCGTTTTGGGGGTGCAACCCCTTCCTCAATAATAAAGTAGCTGAGAGGAAGGGGTTTTTCCCCCAAAACACGTCCCTTGATCCCCCGTGATGGCAGCTAGCACATGTTGACATTCTTAAATTGGTTTGCATCTTCCAAATTTGGCTTTTCCTGGGTTGACTTCACCCCATCTGAACGCAATATCAAACACAGTTCCTAAATACTCATGTCTGATATTGCCTTCAAGTTCTACTAAATGTGAACTTTGTAAGTTCAAGGTTTGTATCTTTCTTGTTGGTTTTACACATGCCTGTTATATCTTAAATGGACATTTCTATTTTTGATAATGCCACCCCAAAAATTGTTATACAACAAACATGTTGGTTTGTTTTAAAAACCTTTTCTAAATGCACATGTGATTGTGCAGGTATTAAAAATATTGTTAATCAAGAATGTGTGGATTATTGTCTAAACGCTACAACACTTTTGTGGTGATGTAATAATTGCTTTCTGTGAAAATGGGGGTTATTTCCTAAGGGCAAATCCTCTTTGCACTACAAGTGCAGTTTCAGTGCAGTTTCAAGTGCACTTGTAGTGCAAAGTGTCTTTGCCTTTAGTAAATAATACCCAACAGTGCTTTGTATAAGGTTGCACAATCACGCCATTTTCAGGACTCCCCACATTTCTGTCAGGGTCAGCTAAAACAAACACAAGCAGTAAATGTCACCAAAGATTTGCTTTTTTTTTTTAATTTGATAAAGGCTTCACAAATTGTCTGGCATATTGATGGCCCCCCTACCCGCAAAGAACTCAAGGTATCTTAACCGAACATCACGGGCACTCAGGGAGGGCAAGCCAGGACGGCCACTTTCAAGCGCCGTCAGGGTTGTTTCATTTATAATTCTGGCCTCAGGCCCAACTGAGCCAGCATAGTTGGCCGAATGTTGCCTTAAGTTATGTAGAACACAGCACGCCAGGATTATATGATTAAGTTTATACTCCGCCATATGGATGGGTGTAAGAAATAGGCGGAACCGGCTGGCCATGATTCCAAATGTGTTCTCCACCACTCTTCTGGCTCTGGCCAGCCGGTAATTAAAAATCTCTGTTCCGGGGTGAGGGTCCTCATCGGGAATGGCCGCATAAGATGGTCCCCTAGTGCAAATGCTTCATCCGCAACGAAGACGAATGGGAGTCCTTCCACATTGTCTTCTGGAGGTGGCAAGTCCAAGCTGCCATTCTGGAGACGCCTGTATTACTCCGTCTGGGCGATGACTCCACGATCGGACATCCGGCCATTCTTCCCCGAGTCCACATACAGGAAGTCGTAATTAGCCGACACCACCGCCAACATCACAATACTATTGAACCCCTTATAGTTGTAATAGTATGACCCTGAGTTGGGTGGTGGGACGATGTGGACGTGTTTCCCATCAATTGCCCCTCGGCAGTTGGGAAAGTCCCACCGCTGGGCAAAGTGGGAGGCCACAGTCTGCCATTCCTGTGGCGTGGAAGGAAACTGTTGAGGAAAACAAAAAAACTTAGTATTTTTGCACATAAACATGGAAAGCAGATTAGACACAAACATTCTTGGCCAACATCCAGAAAACATTTATTAAGGGGAATTTTACAACACCAAAGTATAAGATACACCTATCGTATTCCCCACCCCCTCTCATGGGCCATTTCTAACATTATTGGGGGGGGGGGGATCTTGGACAGGTAACCCTCTTCTCTTCATTGAGAGATGAATGCCTAAATACAGGGTATTACTTGGAACAGCCCCTCCTTAGTTACAATATTGGCAGCCCACTGGACAGGTAAGAAGTGTCATAATACAAAGATATAAATCCACATTGTACACATTTGAGCACATTTGGACATTCTGCTATTACCTATCAAGATAATAATAGGATACAAAAACTTTAAACAGTACCATTTGAAAGTATACAGGCAGGCCTTTGCACTACATGCTTTGGGGAATTCATCCATACATCTGACCACAAAAGAGATGGGTATAGTGTGTATGGGTTTGGCAAAGTCAGCAGATAGATGATTGAGGATAGATAGAGAATTGGGATCAGCTGACTTAGCAGTTGGGGGGAGGGAGGGTTAATAAAAATGATTTGGGGACACTACAAAAAAAGCCTCTGGCACTCTGCCAGAATTTAAAGCCCCAATCACATTTCTAAACATTTTAGGGGGCGTTTGGGGTAAAGCACTACTATGGAACTGATAAAATACATTAAGTGACTACATGAGGTGAATATAGGGGCAGGAGAGCATGCTGGGGAGGTAAGTGAAGGCAAATATGTGTGAAGGACTAAAAAAAACCCATAAAATTCAAGCATGCATGAGGACAAAGGGGACATTCACAGCATATTACAATTATGGTAATTAGGGAATGAGGAAAGAAATACAATATATTAGCAAACATTCAATACAATAAAATGTGATATTAAAGGACTAAAATCTTACCTTCATATACTCCTTCTGCAGGACCTGGATGATGGCAGAACAGGTCTCTGGGATAATGATCCCCAGAGCCTGGCGGGAGATGCCTGTCGAGAACTTCAAGTCCTGCAGGCTTCTCCCCGTTGCCAAGTACCGCAGGGTAGCGATGAGCCTCTGCTCCGGAGTGATGGCTTGCCTCATGCAGGTATCCTGCCTGCTTATATAGGGGATCAGCGAAGCCAACAAACGGTGAAATATGGGGCCCGTCATCCTAAGAAAGTACCTGAAATCATCAGGATTATTCTCACGGATCTCACGGAGCAAAGGCATATGAGAGAACTGGTCACGCTGAAGCAACCAATTCTTGGTCCATGAACTCCTCCCCACCCTGTTCATGGACTGGACTTGTGTCAAGGTCAGGACCCCAACACCAAGCCCCCGCACAGCATGAACTCTACGAGAGGAGTATGTATACGCAACATGGCTAGAAAACGGTCGGCTGCTCAGAACGAAGTAACAGAACGCACTGAAGAACAGCAAGGCCTGTGAAGAGCGACCCGAAAAACAGCAACGAGCGGACAAAATCGCACAGAAAACTCCGATACGAAATGACTGCACGCACTGAAGAGCAGATACAAACCCACAAGCACAAACTGAACTGCAGAAAACGATCTGAAAGCCACGAGTCTGAAAAAGCGCGAATCGTCTCTCACCAAAGTTTTACTAACACGAGATTAGCAAAAGGAGCCCAAAGGGTGCCGCGCTTGGTTCTGAACTGGCCTTTTCTAGTCTCGTCGTACGTGGTTGACGTCACGGCGTTGTTGGCGATCGGAAATTCCGACAACTTTGTGCGATCGTGTGTACGCAAAACAAGTTTGAGCCAACATCTGTCGGAAAAAATCCTAGGATTTTGTTGTCGGAATGTCCGATCAATGTCCGACCGTGTGTACGGGGCATTACTCTTGTGAGCAGCTACGTGTCAGATCAAAAATAAATAAATAAATTATATGTTGCACCCACCACACTCCCTCAAATGTGTAACCTATAATATAAATAAATTAGTGCAGCTCTTCCCTCATAACACACTGTGTTAACTAGTGCATCATGATATATACAGTTGTACAATTATAAAATGAAAATTAAATTTAACCACTTGCCGACCGCCGCACGCCGATGTATGTTGGCAGAATGGCACGAGCAGGCATATGGGAGCGATCGCTCCTGGCAAATGGAATGCTTCCTCTGCTTCTGTAATGTAAACAGAAGCTAAGGAAGTGATGTCATCTCTCCTCGTGTCGGTCTTTTCGGTCCAGAAGACATCAAGTAAGTGCACCAACACTACACATACAGTAGAACACGCAGGCACACAAATCACCCCCCCCCCCCCTGCACCCCCTGTCACAGTGACACCAATAGCATTTTTATTTATTTATTTTTTTTACTGATTACTGCATTGGTGTCATTTGTGACTGTTATAAGTGGTAGGGCAGTTAGTGGTAGGGCCCTTTAGGTCTAGGGTACCCCCTAGCCCCCCCCCCCCCCTTATATAAAGGTTTAACCCCTTGATCACCCCCTGTCGCCAGTGTCACTAAGCAATCTTTTTTCTGATCCCCGTATTAGTGTCTCAGGTGACGTTAGTTAGCCAGGTAAGTATTTAGGTTCATCGTCAGCTTTTTATAGCGTCAGGTACCCCCATATACTACCTAGTATCGTTTTTAACCCCCTGATTGCCCCCTAGTTAAACCTTTCACCAGTGATCATTGTATAACTGTTACGGGTGACACTGGTTAGTCAGTTTGTTTTTTTGTAGTGTCTGGTGTTTATTACCCAATAAAAGTTTAACCCTCTGATCGCCCGGCGGGTGATATGTTAGGTTTTAGGGTCAGATAGGGTCTGTGTCGCCCCAGACAGCGCCAGGTTAGTGCCAGTACCGCTAACACCCACGCACGCAACATACACCTCCTTAGTGGTATAGTGTCTGAACGGATCGATATCAGATCTATACTAGCGTCCCCAGCAGTTTAGGGTTCCCCAAAATGCAGTGTTAGCGGGATCAGCACAGATACCTGCTAGCACCTGCGTTTTGCCCCTCCTCCCAGCCCACCCAAATGCAGTATCGATCGATCACTGTCACTTACTAAACACATAACTGCAGCGTTCGCAGAGTCAGGCCTGATTCCTGTGATCGCTAACAGGTTTTTTTGGTAGCGTTTTGATACAGTTGCTGACAGCCGAGGAGCTTTTTTACTTGTGAGTCTCACTAGTGTACCAGTAAATTTAGAGCCCAAAATGGCAAATCGAAGGTACACTACACATTTCTACACATTTCTGAGCATGACAGATAGTGAAGAAGAAGTCACTCATCTGTCAGATTCAGGCTCAGAATACGATCCTGTAGACAGCAGCTCCATGACAGATGGCTCTGACGATGGAGTTGCGGTCCCTGCCAAGATCAAGCGCACCAGACCCCGATCTTCTGCTGCTGTTGAGGTGCAAGAACCGCAGTGCTCCCGTATGGAGCAGAGAAGTACTAGCACCTTCTGGTAAACTGGCATGCACCAGCGGCCTAGTACACCCTGGTCGTAGTCAAACCAGCACTGCAGTAACACGTGGTGAAGTGGCGAGACCCATAAGTGCAGTTCAAGCTGGCGAGGTGGCAAGCACAAGTAGTGTCCTGCTGCCACCAAGAAGACAAAGACAGGCCCGTCTTGCCCATAGTGTCCTTCCTGCAGAATTCGCCAATCCTAATTGGGAGCCCACCACTTCTGCAGCACCCGTACTTCCCCCATTCACTGGTCAAACCGGCATTTAGGTGGAAACAGTTGATTTTACGTCACTTGATTTTTATTCGCTGTTTTTCACCGAAGATCTCTATAGATCTATTGTGGACCAAAGCAATTTGTATGCTGGTCAATTCATCGCCGCTAATCCCCAGTCCTCCCTTGCCAGAGATTGGAGACCAATTAAGGTTTCCGAATTTAAGACCTTTCTGGGCCCATCCCTTGACATGGGCATAGTTAAAATGAGTACGCTGCGGTCATATTGGTCCACTGACCCAATTTTCCATATGCCCGTGTTCTCTGCTTCCACGGCCAGGGCACGATACAAGCAGATCTTGCGGTTCATGCACTTCAACAACAATGAACTCTGTCGTCCTCGTGCAGACCCTGGATACAATCGGCTCTACAAAATTCAGCCCCTCGTAAACCTCCAACCGAAGTTTTGCAGACTTGTTTACTCCCCATCAAGTTGTCTGCGTTGATGAGTCCTTGATTACGTTTTCTGGCCACTTGTCATTCAAACAGTATCTTCCCAGCAAGCGTGCCAGATACGGGGTCAAGATGTATAAGCTTGTGACAGGGCCACAGGCTGTACATGTACTTTGAGGCAGTAAGCCTCGGGACTTTAATGGTGTATTGAATTATTGATGTTCAGGAATTATCGATACCAAAATATTATATAAAAATGAGAAAATTTATTCAAACAATGTTAAAAGGCATAAGACCAATTGGGATACAGAAAATTCCATAAAATACAATGACGAGTCACAATAAGAATACCACTTTTCTCAACATGTTTCGCTCAATGGAGCTTCTTCAGGAGACTTAGCATGTGGCATCATATTATACTAGAAATTACACAAAAAAACAAGTAATCAATTATTAAATACCATAGAACATGGAGTAGATATGCATAGTTTTTCATTAACAAAAAGGAACTTTTGTGTATGTGTGTGTGTATATGTGTGTATATATATATATATATATATATATATATATATATATATATATATATATATATATATATATATATATACTATTTTCAATATACATAAGGATATGAAAGCATGAAGCCTATGTATCATTTCGCATGCGCCCACACGTACAAACAAGGCGTCAGGGGGCTACGCAGGTGACGCGCAGCCAACGGCCACCATGTTTGAAAGTACTTTGCCCATAGAGGATGGTAAGGAGGGCGGAGAAACACAAGAGAGAATGAGACCGGATCGGTTACAAACCAATCACGGAATCAGACCTCGAGGAAAACAGAAAAAAAAGCTGGAAAAAATAATGGGGGAAAGAAGCAAGCAAAATGACACATAAAGGGCACAAGCCACGCCGCTGTGGCGCTTGTTAGATCTGTCTACTATTTGACACCTTGATTTGTTTATATATGCAAAATTAATTTAATTTAATCTAGTTTTTTCGTTGATTTATCTTTTGATATATCATGTTTATTACCCATTATATATATATAACATATATTTTTTTTACTGATAATACCCTTATTGGTCCTTTCCTCACTAGCAAGGACTTTTTCAATTTCGATTGCCCTTGTATTGTCTCTGTAAACATGAGGCCAGAAGCTCTAGGGGGAGGCAACCCATGGACCATACTTCTAATTGACTGTGATCTCTAGTTTTGAGTGCAACCCATTGAAATTAATATCTAGGTAAGGTTTACCTATATACAGTAGCCCAATACTTTGCTTTCATACTAAACATAGGCTTCATGCTTTCATATCCTTATGTATATTAAAAATAGTCATATATATACAAAAGTTCCTTTTTGTTAATGAAAAACTATGCATATCTACTCCATGTTCTATGGTATTTAATAATTGATTACTTGTTTTTTTTTGTGTAATTTCTAGTACAATATGATGCCACATGCTAAGTCTCCTGAAGAAGCTCCATTGAGCAAAACATGTTGAGAAAAGTGGTATTCTTATCGTGACTTGTCATTGTATTTTATTGAATTTTCTGTATCCCAATTGGTCTTATGCCTTTTAACATTGTTTGAATAAAATTTCTCATTTTTATATAATATTTTGGTATCTATAATTCCTGAACATCGATAATTCAATACACCAATAAAGTCCCGAGGCTTACTGCCTCAAAGTCCATTTCTCTTTATTAACACATATTTGGGATGTGGTGTTATAAATTTTGGTCTTCTTTGTTTCACCCCTTACTAGGCTATACATGTAGTTTTATGGTTTACGAGGGAAGAGATAGTCACATAGAGCCGACAAACTGCCCTGACTACATAGGAAGCGCTGGCAAGATTGTGTAGGACTTGGTGTCACCCTTATTCGGAAAGGGGTACCATTTGTATGTGAACAATTATTACACGAGAGTGCCACTTTTTAGTCACTTGTTTGAAAAAAAAAATTTTTCTTTTCTTTTCTTCATTTTCAAAAACAAATGAGAGCTGCAAAATACTCACCATGCCTCTCAGCAAATAGCTTGGGTTGTCTACTTTCCAAAATGGGGTCATTGGGGGGGCTGTGCTATCTTGGCATTTTATGGCTTTCAAAACTGTGAATAGGTAGTGAGTAGTGAAATCAAAAATTTACACCCTTAGAAATCCTGAAGGGGGTGCTTGGTTTTTGGGGCCCTGTACGCGGCCAGGCTCCCAAAAAGTCCCACACATCTTCATGTGGGAATGTATTTTGGAGTGTAATTCCACATATGCTCATGGCATGTTTTAGCAATATATCATTTAGTGACAACTTTGTGCAAAAAAAAAAAAAGTTTGTCATTTTCCCGCAACGTGGTATCCCGTACTCAGGAGAAGCAACAGAATTTATTTTGGGGTGTAATTCCACATATGCCCATGGCATGTGTGAGCAATTATCATTTATAATTATCATTTATCATCACAACTTTTTGTAAATTTTTTTTTTTTTTTGTCATTAAATCACTTGGGGCAAAAAAATAAAATATTCAATGGGTTCAACATGCCTCTTAGCAATTTCCTTAGGGTGTCTACTTTCCAAAATGGGATCATTTGGGGGGGGTGGGTTTGTACTGCCTTGCCATTTTAGCATCTCAAGAAATGAGATAGGCAGTCATAAATTAAAAGCTGCTTAAATGCCATAAAATGTACCCTAGTTTGTAGACGCTATAACTTTTGCGCAAACCAATAAATATACGCTTATTGACATTTTTTTTTTTTACCAAAGACGTGGCTGAATACATTTTGACTAAATTTATGACTAAAATTGAGTCTATTGGATTTTTCTTATAACAAAAAGTAGAAAATATCATTTTTTCAAAATTTTCGGTCTTTTTTATATCGCAAAAAATAAAAATCGCAGAGGCAATCAAATACCATCAAAAGAAAGCTTTATTTGTAGGAAAAAAGGACGCAAATTTCGTTTGGGTACAACATTGCATGACTGCACAATTACCAGTTAAAGCAGCGCAGTGCCAAATTGTAAAAAAAAAAATTCACGTGTGCGTTCGCTTCTGCACGTGATCTCGTCGGGACAGGGCGCGTTTAAAATTTTATTTTTTTAATTTATTTTACTTTTTTTATTTTTACACTGTTTTAAAAAAAAAAGTCACTTTTATTCCTATTACAAGGGATGTAAACATCCCTTGTAACAGAAAAAAGCATGACAGAACCTCTTAAATATGAGATCGCACTTTGAATGACAATTGCGCGGTTATACAACACTGTACCCAAATGAAATTTTTATCATTTTTTTCCCCCCACAAATACACAAATAGAGCTTTCTTTTGGTGGTATTTGATCACCTTTTGGGGTTTTTATTTTTTGTTAAAGAAATGTAAAAAGACCGAATTAAAAAAAAAAATTAAATTTTTTTTTTTAATATTTTGTTATAAAATTTTAACACAGGTAATTTTTCTCCTTCATTGATGTACGCTGATGAGGCGGCAGTGATGGGCACTGCTGGGTGGCAGTGATGGGCACTGCTGGGTGGCAGTGATGGGCACTGCTGGGTGGCAGTGATGGGCACTGCTGGGTGGCAGTGATGGGCACTGATCGGTTACACTGATGGGCAGCACTGCTAGGTGGCACTGATGGGCAGCACTGCTAGGTGGCACTGATTGGCACCACTGGTGGGCATTGATGGGTGGCACTTGTGGGCATTGATAGGTGGCAATCATGGGCATTGATAGGTGGGACTGGTGGGCACTGGCAGGTGGCACAGATGAGGCATAATTGCCTCTTCCTCTTCGGGACCGATGTCCTTCGCAGATGAGTCGATGGTCGCCTTTTTTTTCTCCTCGCGCTGTCAGCGTGAGGAGAAAAAAAAACGATCACAGAGCTTTTGTTTTGATCATGTGATTAGCTGTCATTGGCTGACAGCTGATCACATGGTAAGGGGCCGGGATCGGCCCCTTACTTGGATCGGTGATCACCCGAGTCTCAGTGACTCGGGGATCGCAGCGCGCTCCATGCGCGCCCTGCAGGGTGCGTGCACAGGGGAGGCCGTCATATGACGGCCTCCCGGAAATTCAGGTCCGTGCTTTAGCCGTCATTCGGCTATAGCGCGGATGTCAAGAGGTTAAAAAAAATTATTTAAATGGCCCTTTAAGAGCTGTGGGTGGAAGTGACGTTTTGACGTCGCTTCCGCCCAGCAATTGTATGGAGACGGTTGGGGGCCATCTTCCCCTCACTCGTCTCCATACCTGACAGGAGACAGGACGCGATCAACTCCGCTGCTGACGGCTCCGGTAAGCGGCGGGGCGCCCCCTCTCCCGCCACCGATAAAAGTGATCTTGCGGCGAATCCGCCGCAGAGACCACTTTTATCTTGTAGCGGACCGCCCGCTGAAGACTAGGATACCGGATTTATGGCAGCTAGCTGCTGCCATAACAACGATATCCTCCTTCAAACAGCCGCCGTAAAACTGCGGGCGGGGTCCGTAAGTGGTTAAAGTGATTGTTGTAAAAAAAAAGAAAGTTATAGTTACCTGCGCTGTGCAATGGTTTTGCACAGAGCAGCCCTGATTCTCCTCTTCTGACTCCCCCTGCCTTCAGATTGCCCTTATAGCAAGGTAAAAAAAACTTCTGCCTTTAGAGCCACTCACTTCCTGCCCAGGTCTACATGTCCCATGAGGCATTGCTCCTCACACATTCACAAGTTCTCAGGCACTTATTGACATGTATGGGTGGTGTGCTGCACTTTTTTTTTCCTGATGTGTAAACAAATGCATTCTGTATGCAAGCCAACTAATCGGCTGGCCGATTAATAGATTATGAAAATAGTTGACAACTACAGGCATACCCCACTTTTAAGTACACAATGGGGTTTATTCACTAAAGCTGGATAGTGCAAAATCAGGCTCACTTCTGCATAGAAACCAATGAACTTCTAACCCCAGCTTGTTAAATGAAGCCTTGGTAATAAAACCAGGAAGCTCATTGGTATCTATGCAAAAGTGAGCCTGATTTTGCACTCTCCAAATGTAGTAAATAAACCCCATTGTGCACTTAAAAGTGGGGTTTGCCTGTATTTTCATAATCGATTAGTTTCGGCCCTAACCTCAATACAGTGAAAAATCAGCCTTGATAATTCCTTTGTTCCATATGGCTTAATCTTTTATTAATCTTTTATTTCTCTTTAATGACACTCCTAGGGCTGAAACGATTAGTCGATAATGAAAATCGTTGTCAACGATTTTCATTGTCGATTAGTTGGTCTAACGGCACGCACCTTCCTCCCTGCCAGTCCTGCCTTCGCCAGAGTGTTACAATCACCTGTGTAGCGTGTACAAGCCGGCGCTGCTGTATTCTCATAGCGGCGCTCATGTGACCTGGCATGTCCACCTCTCTCCTCCTCGCTGACGTCAGCAGGGTATTCTCAGAGAGAGAGTGAGTGAACTTTCTGTGAGGAAGGGTGGAGGTAATTAGTGCCCCATCATAGGTGTTTTGGGGGGGGGGGGGGAATAGTGCCCTATCATAGGTAGCTCTGGGGAGAATAGTGCCCCATCACTGGTGTTCCTGGGGAGAATGGTGCCCCATCGTTGGTGTTTCTGGGGGGGAATAGTGCCCCATCGTTGGTGTTTCTGGGGGGGAATAGTGCCCCGTCGTTGGTGTTTCTGGGGGGGAATAGTGCCCCATCGTTGGTGTTTCTGGGGGGGGGAATAGTGCCCCATCGTTGGTGTTTATGGGGGGGAATAGTGCCCCATCGTTGGTGTTTATGGGGGGGAATAGTGCCCCATTGTTGGTGTTCCTGGGGGGGAATAGTGCCCCATTGTTGGTGTTCCTGGGGGGGAATAGTGCCCAAATCATTGGTGTTCCTGGGGGGGGGGGAGCAGTTTGAGGAATACACAGAGCTCTCCCTCTCACACTCTGGTCTGGAGCCGCCACCTCTCCTTTCCACACTCCGGTCTGGTTCCTCCAGCCCGCTTTGGTCTGGTCCCTTGCCACAGCCCACTCCCCCTCCCCCCCCCCCCCCCCCTTTTTGGTCTGGCCCCTGGTCCAAACAAACTCCCTTTCTATCGCAACCTCCTCTGGTCCGTTTCCTCTCCCAACCTACTCCCTACGCTTGGTCTCCAAACTAGGTTACTCCCTCCCACTCTCCAGTACTGTCCCTTCTCCCATTCAGGGCCAGCCCCCTCACTGCATTGTCAGTAATGAATGAGGAATTTACTTTAGTAGTTATGTTGTAATGCAGTTTGAGTGCAACACTCCATTTTTTCATTATTATTTGAAATAAACAAAAAAGGCATATTCATTTTTCTTTTTATGATATTTTTTTCTTCGATTTAATCAAAACAATATTTGGCCAACTAATTGATTATGAAAATAATCGTTAGTTGCAGCCCTATACACTCCTCCTGTCAGCTTGCAGCCTCCGATCTCCAGCTCTAATCCATCTTTCTATAATCCACTTAGTGCCATGCAAGAGATATAAGGAGGAACAATCGTGCTTTATCCTTTTTTAAAACCACTTTAATTGCTTGCTGACCGCCGGCTGTCATTTGACGGCCAGGCGGTGCAGCTCTTGTTGCGGGCGGGCGTCATATGACGGCCTCGCGTTCCCGGCCCACCAGGGGGCGCGCGCCGCCGCCGGCAATCGCGCATGCTCGCCCTGTCACTGGGCACCCGGTGGCCACGATGTCCGCACCCCGCGATAACCGGTAACACAGCAGGACTGTGGATCTGTGTGTGTAAACACACAGATCCACGTCCTGTCAGGTGAGAGACCAATGTGTGTCCCCAGCACAGAGGAACACCGATCGGTCTCCTCCCCTTGTGAGTCCCCGCCCCCTACAGTTAGAAAAACTCCCTAGAAACATAATTAACCCCTTCCCTGCCCCCTAGTGTTAACCCCTTTCCTGCCAGTCACATTTATACAGTAATCAATGCATTTTTATAGTACTGATCGCTGTATAAATGTTAATGGTCCCAAAAATGTGTCAAGAGTGTCCGATATGTCCGCCGCAATATAGCAGTCACGATAAAAATCGCAGATCGCTGCCATTACTAGTAAAAAAAATTGGATTTTTAAATACAGCTTACCTGTAAAATCCTTTTCTTGAGAGTACATCAGGGGACACAGAATATTCATTACATAGTGGGTTAGATAGGCACCGTCGGTGATTGGACACTGGTTAACCCCAATTAAGGAGAATTCCTTCCCTATATAACCCCTCCCATACGGGTAGGACCACAGTTTTGTAGCAAAGCAATAGGTAACCACGTAAAACCCATAGAAGGGCGGGAGCTCTGTGTCCCGTGATGTACTCTCAAGAAAAGGATTTTACAGGTAAGCTGTATTTAAAAATCCTATTTTCTTGATCATACATCACGGGACACAGAGTATTCATTACATAGTGGGATGTCCCAAAGCAATGCTCATTTGAGGGGAGGGAGACACAGATCAGAATATAGACCTCAAACGGACCAGAGGAACTAAACTGCAGCCTGCAGTACTCTGCGCCCGAAGGCGGTATCCTCTTGCCCTCTTACATCCACCTGATAGAATCTGGTGAATGTATGGAATGAAGACCAAGTCGCAGCCTTACAGATCTGAGCCATGGAGGTCTGGTGACGCACTGCCCAAGAAGCACTAACAGCCCTAGTTGAGTGCGCTTTCACATGAAAAGGAGGAGTCTTCCTCTTTATATCATAAGCCTGAAAAAACACCTGTCTAATCCATCTAGAAAGAGTGGATTTCGACGCTGCTTGGCCTTTCTTATGGCCATCTGGCAGAATAAACAATCAGTTTTCCGTATCTGAGTGGTTGCCTGCAAATAGACACTGACTGCTCTAACCACATCAAGAGTGTGCAAAGATTCTTCCTCCCCGGACTGCGGATCTGTAAAAAAGGATGGTAGGATTACATCTTGATTCAAATGGAATCCTGAAACCACCTTAGGTAAGAAGGAACGATTAGGACGCATAACAATCCTGTCCTTGTGAAAAATTAGGTATGGCTCTTTACAAGAAAAAGCTGCCAATTCTGATACTCTCCTAGCAGAGGATATGGCTATCAAGAAGACTAATTTTTTAGTCAAAAGCGCTAAAGGAGCCAGGTGCAGTGGCTCAAAGGGTTGTCCCTGTAAAGCTGACAACACCAAATTCAAATCCCATGGGCATACTGGAGGTTTGACTGGCGGATTCAACCGCAGTGCTCCCTGAATAAAGGCCCGGACCAGGGAATGTGAAGCAATTGGCTTCTGAAAAAATACAGACAAAGCTGAAATTTGGACTTTGTTAGTGCTCAAAGCCAATCTCATTTCTAGGCCTGACTGAAGAAAGGTCAAGATTCTGCTAATCATATACCTTCTAGGATGCCATCCCCTGGGTTCACACCAGGAAACACATGCCTTCCAGATTTTGTAGTAAATAAGCCTGGAGACCGGCTTTCTGGCATTGACCAGAGTGGAAAGGACTGACTCCGAGAGCCCACGGTCTTTTAAAATGTGGGTTTCAGCAGCCAAGCCATCAGATTTAGACTTCGTAAAGCAGGGTGGCAAATTGGACCCTGTGTGAGCAGATCTGGCCGGAATGGGAGAACCCAAGGCCTGCCCACTGCCATCTTTACGATCTCTGCATACCAAGGTCGTCTGGGTCAAGCCGGGGCTACTAAAAGGACCGACTTTGCTTCCCTTTTGACCCTTCCCAGGAACCTCGGAAGAAGTGGGTTCGGAGGGAAGGCATACATTAGATTGTACTGATCCCATGGGATTGTCAGAGCATCGGACCCCTGAGCAAGTACATCCCTTGTTCTGGACACAAATTTGTCCAGCTTCCTGTTGAATCTGGACGCAAATAGATCAACATCTGGTGTTCCCCACCTTTGACATATGGTTTGGAATATGTCGGGGTGTAGGGACCATTCTCCTGGGCATAATTGCCGGTGGCTTAAGAAATCCGCTTGCCAATTTTCCACCCCCGGGATGAATACCGCAGACAGGCAGGGAACATGGCTTTCTGCCCATGCAAGAATGCGATTCACCTCCCTTTGGGTATCCAGACTTCTGGTGCCTCCTTGGTGATTGATGTAAGCCACAGCCGTGGCATTGTCGGATTATATCCGAATAGGATGGCCCTGTAGCCTGTAAGACCAGTCCATGAGGGCCAAGTAAATTGCCCGAATTTCTAGAATATTGATGGGCAAGCGTCTCTCGGTTGCAGACCATCTTCCCTGCGTGCATGTTTCTTCCAGAACTGCTCCCCAGCCTGTCAGACTGGCATCTGTGGTTTCTATCTTCCATTGTAGTGGAAGAAAGGCTTTGCCTTTCAAAAGATTTTTGGTTCGTAACCACCAATTGAGGCTTTTGCGTATCCTTGGGGATAGGCACATCAGAAGATCCAAGGCAGGAGTCTTTTTGTTCCAAGCTGCGAGAATGCTTCTCTGCAGGGGCCTTGAGTGAAACTGGGCAAATGGAACAGCCTCGAAAGTGGCAACCATCCTTCCTAACAGTCTCATACATAGCCGAATGGATGGACTCCTTTTGCTTAATACTAAGCGGACTAGAGCTCTTACGGCCTTGACCTTTGGCTCTGGTAGAAACACCCTGCCTTGAGCGGTGTCTATGATCATGCCTAGATACTCCAACCTTGTTGAAGGTTGCAAAGAAGACTTTTCTAGGTTGATTATCCAGCCTAGTCTTTCCAAATGTCTTACTGTCTTGAAGACAGCGCGGTTCAGGTGTGCCACCGATTGTTCTATGAGTAGCAAATTGTCTAGATAGGCTACCACTGTTATGCCCTGAGCTCTTAGATTTTGCTAAGAGAATTTTTGTAAAAATTCGAGGAGCTGTAGCGAGACCGAAAGGAAGGGCCACAAACTGGAAATGGCGCTGGTCTACTGCGAACCTTAGATATCTTTGAGCGGGAAAAATCGTCACATGAAGCTTTGTATCCTTGATATCTATTGATGCCATAAATTCTCCCCCCTGCAGGGTGGAGACCACCGAATGAATTGACTGCATTCGGAAGGATCGAATGTGTAGAAACTGATTCAGATCCTTTTAGATCTAGGATGGGTCTGACATCTCCATTTGGCTTTGGAACGGTGAAGAGATTCGAGTAGAACCCTGAACCCTGATCTTTTGGGTTCATTTCTATTATCACTCAGTGGGATAGTAAGTGATCTAAGGCCATCGCTTTACTGGATCTTTGGGAACTCTTGACCTTCGGGAACGAGCTGGTGGAAGCTCTAGATCTCTATTTTGTAACCTAGAGATACTGAAGAGACCACCCACTTGTCTTGAACCTCTTCCCGTCAGGCTCCTGAAAACTGTAGGAGCCTTCCCCCCACTCGGCCGAGTGGGGGCGCCCCTTCACAGGGATGTCTTGGGGCTCTGCTTGGCAGGCTTTCGTCCCCAAGCCTTTTTCTGCCCTTGGGTGTGACCCTGGGCCCTTCCTCTGAAAGTAGATTGGGAAGGCCGTCGCCGCTGCTTAGAGCCTGATGTTCCAGGGGAAGGGGAAAGAGACCGTTTGAATGGTGGACGTTTACTCCTCTTAACTGGTAGGAGTGTAGATTTACCACCTGTAATTTTTTGGATAAAATTATCTAGGTCATCCCCAAATAGGCATTCCCCTTTGAATGGGAAGCCAGCTAAATATCTTTTGCATGAAAGCTCTGCTGCCCAACTTTTAAGCCAAAGGGACCTGCGCTTGTATACCAACAGGAGAGACAAACAAGATGCTTGCTGGGCAGAATCCAGAATGGCATCAATCATAAAACACAGCACCTGTGGAAGGTCTGCATAGTTCACTTCCTCACTGGGAAGGAAACGAAGCATCTGCTTAACCTGTTCCGTGAGGAATTGACACAAACCCACAGTTGCGATTGTAGGTTGGACTACAGCGCCAGCCATGGAGAAGGAGGCTTTTAATAAAGTTTCCAGCTTTTTATCAGTTGGATCTTTAAACACCTGAGCATTGTCCAAGGGACAGGTCAGGTTTTTATTCACACAAGAGACAGCCGCATCCACGGATGGGACCTCCCACTTCTTGGTGAAGCTTTCCTCCAGAGGATAAAGCATAGAAAACCTTTTAGGAGGAGTAAACAGTTTATCAGGATGTCCCCAGTCCTCATACAACAATTTTTCCATTAAAGGATGAATTGGAAAGGAAAAGGCAGTCTGTGGGATCCTTCTGACCCCCAGGGAAGAAACAGGATGTAGCGGCCTCAGCAGAGGGCATTTTAAATGTGGAACACACTAGTTCAGTATAATACAGGACCTGCTTCTTGAGTTCCTGAGAGGAAGAAGCTCTCTCCTCTTCCTCTGAATCCTCAGACTGCTCTTGATCCCTATCTCTGGATAGGGATCTCTCATTGTCAGAAGAATCATCTGAAAGAGAAAGTGCAGCAGAGGGAGGGGATCTACCCCTTTTTCTGCTATCTTTTAAGGAAGCTGAAATAAAATTCATAATTCTTCCCTCAAAACCCTCCAATGTAGCCCTAAGGGAATCCTCTGTAACATACGCTGGGGGCTGTAACATTAGGAGAGGCTGCAAAACCTGACAGGGGCAGTGACTTATCCTGTGAGGCTGGCTCTAGTCTTGCGGGGGGATGGTAATCTGCAGGCATCTTTAGGACCCCTGGACACAGGCGGTGACTTTCTTGTGCCTTTTGTTACTCCCCCCCGAGATCCTCTTACGAGGAGACATAGTCCCAAGCTACAAAGCAGAGGTACTAGTACATATGCAATCACTGTTGTACTAAAAGTCTCACAATATACATATATGCTTAATACTGCACAACCTGATGCAGAGTTAGGTGTCTTAGGTTTAGCCTGGATCCGACCACTTTAGGATGCTCACTGCCCACACTCAGGGCCGTCTTTAATATCGATTGGACCCTGGGCAAACCCAGAGGTTACAGTGTATCATTACTGCTTACTGACTGGTTGCTAGAGGTTACAGCACACATTACAGGTCACTGATTAGTTGCTAGATGTTATAGCAAATTATTTATGCTTGTTGATTGGTTGCTAGAGATTACTGAACAGTAATACTGCTCACTGATTGGTTGCTAGAGGTTACAGCACATCATCTCCTCACTGCAGGGGGCATGATATACATATGAATGCCACCTTTATTTACATATCTATGCTGCCAGATGCAGCTATTTACATATGAATGCTGCTGCTATTTACATATGAATGCTGGTTATTTACATGTAAACACAGGGTCTGCAGGTGAGTCATCTGTACACAACAATAGGGCAGAGCTGGGCAGCATGAGTAGCAGCACTTCACACTGAGATATCAGGACACAGCAAGGGACTAAAACTTCAAGGGACAAGGGAATTTAAACTGGGATAGTTGGCAAGTATGAGGCAGCTGCTTTGGGCCCCACAACAATGACAGGGCCCAGGGCAGCTGCCCTGCCCACACTCTGTGTCCATCTGTTTACAGAGCTCTGAACGCTCTGGGCTTTTAAATTAGCCACCTGGCGTCTGCACACCTGCAGTGGAGGAAATGAGCAGATTGGACACCAGCTTCACTGAGTGTGTATCTGAAAAGCACGTAAGTTTGCTCCTTACTCCCTCTAGTGGTGGAAATCAGGTAAGACATGCAACTACTTATTGAAGAAAATCCATTTGTAATATAAATATAAAATATATATATATATATATATATATATATATATATAAACTAACTTCTCTTACCTGTCCCCGCCGCAGGAACTGCTGAGAACAGACAGTTTCCAGCCTTCGCCTGTCACGGCGGGTAGCATTGTGTCAACCTTCAGGGTTTTTTGGGTTCCTACTCAGAGAAACCTCTTACCTGGACCTGTAAAAGACTCTGCCAGAAACTTTCGTGCCACTGTTTTAATAGTACACCAAGCCTGATTTTCTCAGAGTCCAGTCCTCCAAAGGGAGACTTACAGGTAAAACCTTGCTTCTTCGGATGATGAGGCCCGGGTACCATACCATCTTGGGAGTCAAAATATCGGCCCGAGATATGGATCCGGTCAGCATAGCCCTTTAAGCCCCCGCAGGGACCAAACTGGAGCTTTCTTCACAGCACGTTTTACGTGACCAACCACCTTAGACACTGGTGAAAAAATTGAGGTCCCCCCCGTATGGGAGGGGTTATATAGGGGAGGAATTCTCCTTAATTGGGGTTAACCAGTGTCCAATCACCGATGGTGCCTATCTAACCCACTATGTAATGAATACTCTGTGTCCCGTGATGTATGATCAAGAAAAAAAAATAATAAAAATGCTATAAATCTATCCCCTATTTTGTAGATGCTATAACTTTTGCGCAAACCAATCAATATACGCTTATTGCGATTTTTTTTTTTTTTTTTTTTTACCAAAAATATGTAGAAGAATACATATCGTCCTTTTTTTCAAACTTGTCACTCTTTTGTTTATAGCGCAAAAAATAAAAACCGCAGTGGCGATCAAATACCACCAAAAGAAAGCTCTATTTGTGGGAAAAAAATGATAGCAATTTTATCTGAGTACAGTGTTGTATGACCGTGCAATTGTCATTCAAAGTGTGACAGAGCTGAAAGCTGAAAAATGGCTTGGGCAGGAAGGGGGTGAAAATGCACTGTATTGAGGTGGTTAATGACATATATGTAAATGTGTATATATACTCACATTTTCAGCAATCCAAAAAAACTCCTTATGATCTCCTCTGTTACCGTGTGTATCACAGTTCCTCTAGCTGTTGGTTCTTACCCTCTGAATTCGCAGCATCAGTAAGGGCACATCTGATGAAGGTGGCACACAAAGCTAAGATTAAAGCAGGGTGGATTGTTAACCACTTCAGCCCCGGAAGATTAGGCTGCTCAATGACCAGAGCACTTTTTACAATTTGGCACTGGTAATTGCGCGGTCATGCAAGCACCTAAAAAATTAATTTTGCGTCCTTTTTTTTTTTCCCCACAAATAGAGCTTTCTTTTGATGGTATTTGATTTCCTCTGGGTTTTTTGTTTGTTTTTTTTTTTTATAAAAAATTATATTTTCTACTTTTTGTTATAAGAAAAATCCAATAAACTCAATTTTAGTCACACATTTAGGCCAAAATGTATTCAGCCACATGTCTTTGGTAAAAAAAATGTTAAGTGTATATATAAAAGTTTGCGCAAATTTTTTTTTTTTTTTTTTTATAGCGTCTACAAACTAGGGTACATTTTCTGGAATTTACGCAGCTTTTTGTTTGACTGCCTATCTCATTTCTTGAGGTGCTAAAATGGCAGTTCAGTACAACCCCCCTCCAATGACCCCATTTTGGAAAGTAGACACTCCAAGGAAATTGCTGAGAGGCATGTTGAGCCCATTGAATAGTTTATTCAATCACAAGATTGAAAAATGAAAAAAAAAAAAAAAAAAACTACACAATGTTGTCACTAAATGATATATTGCTCACACAGGCCATGGGCATATGTGGAATTGCACCCCAAAATACATTTAGCTGCTTCTCCTGAGTATGGGGATACCACATGTGTGGGACATAAGCTTCTAAACGTTGTGCATAAAAATGCCAGGACAGTTCAACCCCCCCCACCAAATGACCCCTTTTTGGAAAGTAGACACTCCAAGCTATTTGCTGACAGGCATGTTGAGTCCACGGAATATGTTATATTTTGCCACAAGTTGCAAAACAATTTTTTTTTTTGCACAAAGTCTTCACTAAATGATATATTGCTCAAACGTGCCATGGTTATGTGGAATTACACCCCAAAATACATTCTGCTTCTTCTCCTGAGTACGGGGATACCACATGTGAGACTTTTTGGGAGCCTAGCCGTGTACAGGCCCCCGAAAACCAAGCACCGTCTTCAGGCTTCCTAAGGGCGTAAAATGGTGATTTTACTCCTCACTACAGATCATAGTTAAGGAGGCTCAGAAATGTCCAGATAGCACAACCCCCCCCCCCCCCCAAATGACCCAATTTTGGAAAGTAGACACCCCAATGTATTTTTTAAGAGGCATGGTGAGTATTTTGCAGCTCTCATTTGTTTTTGAAAATTCAATTTTCAAAACTTTGTGACAAAAAGCGAGATCTGCAAAGTACTCAATGTGCCTCTCAGCAAATAGCTTGGGGTGTCTACTTTCCAAAATGGGGTCATTGGGAGGGGGTTGTGCTATCTGGGTATTTCATGGCCTCTGAAACTGTAATAGGCAGTGAGGAGTGAAATAAAAAATTTACGCCCTTAGAAAGCCTGAAGGCGGTGCTTGGTTTTCGGGGTCCTGTACACGGCTAGGTTCCCAAAAAAGTCTCTCACATGTGGTATCTCCGTACTCAGGAGAAGCAGCAGAATGTATTTTGGGGTGTAATTTCACATATGCCCATGGCACGTTTGAGCAATATATCATTTAGTGAAGACTTTGTGCAAAAAAAAAAAAAAGTTTTGCAACTTGCGGCAAAATATAACATATTCCGTGGACTCAACATGCCTGTCAGCAAATAGCTTGGAGTGTCTACTTTCCAAAAAGGGGTCATTTGGGGGGGGGTTGAAGTGTCCTGGCATTTTTATGCACAACATTTTGGAAGCTTATGTCACACATCACCCACTCTTTTAACCCTTGAAGACAAAGCCCTTTCTGACACTTTTTGTTTACATAAAAAATATTTTTTTGCAAGAAAATTACTTTGAACCTCCTAACATTATATATATTTTTAAAGAAAATGTCCTACAAAATGGTGGGTGTTGCAATTTTCTTTTTCACACAGTATTTGCAAAGCTATTTTTCAAACGCAATTTTTTTGGAAAAAACACACTTTTTCTTTTTTAATTTTAATGCACTAAAACTATATTGCCCAAATGTTTGATGAAATAAAAAATGATCTTCTGCCGAGTACATGGATACCAAACACGACATGCTTTAAAATTGTGCACAAATGTGCAGCAACGACAAACTACATACATTTTTAAAAGCCTTTACAGGTTACCACTTTAGATTTACAGAGGAGGTCTGCTGCTAAAATTTACTGCCCTCAATCTGACCTTCGCGGCGATACCTCACATGCATGGTGCAATTGCTGTTTACATATGACACCAGACCGACGCTTGCGTTCGCCTTTGCGCGTAAGCATGACAGGGGTGCTTTTTTTATTTTAATTTTTTAATCATTTTTATTATCTCAGGGAATGTAAATATCCCCATGATTACAGTAGTTAGTGACAGGTACTCATTTAAAAAAAAAAAAAAAAAAAAAGGGGGTCTATTAGACCCTAGATCTCTCCTCTGCCCTCAAAGCATCTGACCACACCAAGATCAGTGTGATAAAATGCTTTCCCAATGGCGCTGTTTATGACCGGCGAAACCTAAGTCATGAAATGCTCATAGCTTCCGGTTTCTTAGGCCATAGAGATGATTGGAGTCGTTCTGGTCTCTGATCAGCTCTATGGTCAGCTGGCGGAACCACCGGCTGCATTCTCCCTGTTGGGACAGGAGAGCCCGAGAAAGCCATGGAAAACGGTGGGGGGGGGGCTTCCACGGCTTGTAAAAGCAGTCTAGAGGCTAATTAACCACTAGGATTTCTTTTACATGAAAGCCGACCGCTGGCTGAAAAGAATGATACCAAGATAATACCCAAACCTGCAGGCATCCTTCTGGTATAACCACTCAAAGTCCAGCAACATACCAGTACGTCGCTGGTCCTTGTTGGGCATACATAGTAATGTTCTTTTTTTTTTTTTTCATGCAGCCTGTGGGCTGAAGGAAAAAAATATCCACCCACTTCTAATGATGGGCATACATGCACCATTTTTTTTTTTTTTAACTGTGGTGGGGAAATCGCCTCCTACTGCGCCGGAGTCACTGATTTACGTATCGTGGGAGCAAGCGCTGTTGCTGTCGAGATAAATAAATCAGTGCTGCAGCTGAATGGCGTACCTGCTAAGCAAATGATGGTTAACAAAAAAAAAACAAAGTACTGTAACATTACAGTATAACAGTAAGATATACCATACCTGCACAGCAAATACAATAAAACATAGTAGAAATAAAACCTTTTTTAACGCAATCTGTGCCTAAAAAATATATGCCGAAGCATGGGGGCAATCCGCCCCTAATGTTAGGAGCAAATCGCTCCTCCACCCCTGCCCCCATGCTTCGACATATATGCTCTTTTTTTTTTTTTTTTTAAACTGTGGTGGTGAAATTACCGCCTACAGCGTTGGAGTCGTGGCTTTACGTATCATAGTTACATAGTAGGTGAGGTTGAAAAAAGACACAAGTCCATCAAGTCCAACCTATGTGTGTGATTATGTGTCAGTATTACATTGTATATCCCTGTATGTTGCGGTCATTCAGGTGCTTATCTAATAGTTTCTTGAAGCTATCAATGCTCCCTGCTGAGACCACCGCCTGTGGAAGGGAATTCCACATCCTTGCCGCTCTTACAGTAAAGAACCCTCTACGTAGTTTAAGGTTAAACCTCTTTTCTTCTAATTGTAATGAGTGGCCACGAGTCTTATTAAACTCTCTTCTGCGAAAAAGTTTTATCCCTATTGTGGGGTCACCAGTACAGTATTTGTAAATTGAAATCATATCCCCTCTCAAGCGTCTCTTCTCCAGAGAGAATAAGTTCAGTGCTTGCAACCTTTCCTCATAACTAAGATCCTCCAGACCCTTTATTAGCTTTGTTGCCCTTCTTTGTACTCGCTCCATTTCCAGTACATCCTTCCTGAGGACTGGTGCCCAGAACTGGACAGCATACTCCAGGTGTGGCCGGACCAGAGCCTTGTAGAGTGGGAGAATTATCGTTTTATCTCTTGCATTGATCCCCCTTTTAATGCATGCCAATATTCTGTTTGCTTTATTAGCAGCAGCTTGGCATTGCATGCCATTGCTGAGCCTATCATCTACTAGGACCCCCAGGTCCTTTTCCATCCTAGATTCCCCCAGAGGTCCTCCCCCCAGTGTATAGATTGCATTCATATTTTTGCCACCCAAATGCATTATTTTACATTTTTCTACATTGAACCTCATTTGCCATGTAGTCGCCCACCCCATTAATTTGTTCAGGTCTTTTTGCAAGGTTTCCACATCCTGCGGAGACGTTATTGCCCTGCTTAGCTTAGTATCGTCTGCAAATACAGACGTTAAAATACTGTTTATCCCATCCTCCAGGTCGTTTATAAATCGTGTGGAAAAACATTTCACTCTGTAAGGAAACCTTGTGAAAAACCAGAGAAGTCACACAGGTGACTGTCCCTATTCATGTTCAGAGTGTGGGAAATCTTATGTTTGTATCGTGGGAGCAAACGCTGTTGCTGTCAGAATAAATAAACCCGTGCTGCAGCTGAATGGCGTACCTGCTAAGCAAATGATGGTTAACAAAAAAACAAGGTAACATTACAGTAGAACAGTAAGACAGTACCATACCTGCCAAGCAAATACAATAAAACATAATAAAAAATTACAGTTCTAAAATACAGTAACAGAGAGAGAACAATAGAGCGGACAGTAGAGAGCGAACATAAGGGAGAGAAGAAAAATAAAACCACAACTATTTTTGGCTTTTTTTTATTTTATATTTTTTTATGTGTTTGCAAAAAAAAAACACTTTTTTCTAAGAACTGTAAACTGTGAACGTTCCAGATTAGGGCCTCTCAAAATGTGATGGCCATCTTATCTTTCGAGGCCCTGTGTTAGTGTGCCCTAGGACTGTGCAGTGCTGTACCCTATGCTAATACTCCACTAGTGTGTGGTAGTGTTTGAAACAGTCACCGATGCAGAGACCAGGTTGGTCAGGACAGGAGGGACAATAAAAGCGGGTGTCACGCCTAAATCCACGTTTTCTGCAGACACGACATCTTCTTTGAGGTGTTCTTTGGACAGGGGTACCAGGGAGGACATACGGAAAATGCCTCTCATGCAGCCGGCTCACTGCATTTGCGTTGGGAAGGTGGGGCATAGCACCGTCTGGAAACGGAAGGGCTGTGACGATCTCTTCCTGGAATTATAGGAAGGATCCAGTTCGTCCTGAAGCTTTGTATAGCACAAAAGCGTTCAGCAGAGCCAATTGAAATAAGTATACAGACACTTTTTTGTACCAGCGTCTGGCCTTACGGGCAATTGGGTATGGCGCCAAAAACTGGTCGTTGAGGTCCACCCCTCCCATGTTAAGGTTGTATTCGTGGACACAGAGGGTTTCTCCATAACACCAGTCGCTGTAGGAATTTGGACTGTCGTATCTGCGTGAAGGGAGGACAGAACTAAAACATTCCGTGAATCCCTCCACTTCACTACTAACAAATTATTACACTTCAAGCAGGCTCTATCCCACCGTCTAAGTCGGGATTCTACTAGACGTTGGGGGAAGCCCCAGCGATTAGATCGCATGATGCCACGTGTGCCAATTCCACAATCAAAAAGGTGACACGCTCGTGTAATAATTGTCCATGTACAAGTGGTACCCCTTTCTGAATAAGGGTGACACCAAGTCCCACACAATCTTACCAGCGCTCCCTATGTAGTCTGGGCAGTTCTCCGGCTCTACGTGACTATCTTTTCCCTCATAAACCATAAAACTATATGTATTGCCTGTTGCCCTGTCACAGAGCTTATACATCCTGACCCCATATCTGGCACGCTTGCTGGGAAGATACTGTCTGCTTTTTTTTTTTTTTTTTTTTTTTTTAGACAAGCGGCCAGAAAACTTAATCAGGGACTCCTCAACGCAGACAACATGATCGGGAGTAAACAAGGCAGCAAACTAAATCTGTGTATGCTAATGCTGTGTGTTAGAAATATTGTATTGTATCTAGTTAAAGAAATGAAAAAGATGAAGGAACAGATAACCAAGCAAGCAAGCCTCCAAACTGGATGAATTGGAGAACAGAAGTCGAAGGGATTATGTGAGGCTGGTGGGTCTGCCTGAAAAAAGTGAGGGTGTTAACCCTATGATGTTCCTAGAAAATTGGCTGATAGAACTTTTCGGAAAAGAATTATTTTCAAATACGTTCTCAATAGTAAGAGCACACAGGATCCCCTTTAGGGCCCCTCCAGCTGGGGGTCACCCTTGACCTCTACTTATGAAATTTCTTAATTACCAAGACAAAGTGATGCTGCTGCGAAAAACAAGGGAGGCGAGAAATATCTTTTTTAATGGTGTTAAGATATCATTTTACTCTGATTTCTCGCCGGACCTGCAGAGGCGTAGAGCGGAGTTCATACAGTCTAAACGTACCCTACAAAAAATTAAGTTGTCCTATGCCCTTCTTTACCCAGCAAGACTACGTGTAACAGCACTGGGGGGAACCCAGTTCTTTGAATCTCCAGCTGGAGTTGAGAAGTGGCTGGAGGAAAATAAAGATACATTTTTAGATACCCTGTAGAGGGGTGGGTGTGGGGCAGACTGTATAGGATATCAAGAGGTATTATTACTATGGTTTTCGTTGTGTTTTTTTTTTTATCTTGGGGGGGGGGTTGTTACACACAGTTGCTGTATGAGGAGTGTTAGATGGGAATGAAGTATGGGAGTCATTGTGTGATACAGGTAGTATGGGAACCGGTTACTTTAAACCCCCTGGGGGGGTTACCTAGATAGGTGGGGGGGGAGGGATTGGAGGTAGGAGAGGGGGGGATATTTAAGTTCGGAGGAGGGAAGGGAGGGTGGGGGGCACGGGGTAGGGAGAGAGGAGTGGGGGATGGTAGGTTTGGTAAAGCACTCACAGAAAGTAGTTGTACCACTGGAATTTACCTAGGTTGGATCCAGGATTACACACAAAATTATGTTTGCAAGAAAATGGCACTTAAGCTACACAAGAAAAGGTTTGTCAGTAATTACTTAGATTGGTTACGATATGGCTATGATAAGCATGTCACTTAAACTCACTAATGAATTAGAAGTAGTAATGGCACCGAGCTTACTGTTTAAAATATTGAAAGATAGAGGGGTGTTAAAGTTTCAGATTATAATGAATTTATTTATTTATTTTAGACTTGGCCACTTGGTTAGTATATATATTTGGTATCCTGATGCAAGTTAAAACTTTAAAAATAGGCTCCTGGAATGTCAGGGGACTGGGGACACCTCTCAAAAGGATGGTAGTACTCTCCATGATGGAGCAGAGTGGGGTAGAAGTGGTCTGCCTGCAGGAAACCCATTTAACTAAAAATACACTCCAGCAACTACAGTCAAGGAAATATCAATGCCAATTTCATGCGGTTTACTCCTCATATAGTAGGGGGGTAAGCGTCATGGTGAAAACAGGGGTGAATTTTTCCTGCAGGCAATCCAGTATAGACGAGGGGGGTCGATATATTTTTCTATATTGTTCAATTGATAGTACTATGTTTGTGGTGGTAAATATATACATCCCCCCGCCCTTTAACTTGGAGGTCTTGCTTAGACTGAATGAATTTCTGTTAGATAAAAAGGGGGTGCCGATCATAGTTCTTGGCGATTTCAACGAGATCCTGGATAGTAGGTTGGATAGATTTCCTGTACGGTCCCTCTCTAAGTCCATGGTGAAAAGCTTGAATTCCTGGATGAAGTGGGATTAATAGATCTGTGGAGGGTGCGAAACCCAGGTGTCTTGCAATTTTCTTGTTACTCCACTTCGTACGCTGCCCTCTCAAGGATAGACTTGGTTATTGGGAATGATAGAGCACTGCAGATTACTGAAAGAATTATATACTTGCCAAGAGGTATATCGGACCACTCCCCCATGGTGGTTACGTTGTAGATAGGAGGGAACAATCCCCGGAAGGAGTGGAAAATAAATCCGTATTGGTTCGAATTGATTAAAAATCCAGATGGGGTTCTCCCTAAACTGAGAGAGTTTGTTGAAATCAATGAAGGAACGGTACCGCCTGCTGTGATGTGGGACGCTCTGAAGGCTTTCTTTAGGGGTGTTCTAATACAGCACTTGGCCAAATTTAATAAAGAGGCTAGGATTGGGGAAGAAAAAATTTTAAGAGAGGTGCTCGAGGCCGAAAATAATTATATTAATGATCCAACCCCCGAACGGGAAACATTTTGGCTAGATAAACAACAAGAGTATAAGGTAGTCGTTATGCAGAAAGCAGAGACTCGGTATCTCCTCCAGTGCCAGGCTTCCTCGGTGGAGGGTGAAAGAGTGGGAAGGTTGTTGGCACAGTTGGTAAAGTCCAATACTGCTCCATCCACTATCCTCGCCATTAAATCTACAGGAGGAGATATATTTTCAAATACTCCAAAGATAGTGCAAGTATTTAGGGACTATTATAAAAATCTTTATACCTCTCAGAAAAAAGGAATGGAAGATCTGATGGAGGAATTCTTGGGAAACCTAGCAATACCGTCTATATCACAAGAGGAAAGGGATCTTTTAGAAGCCCCAGTAACTCTTGCAGAACTGCAAGTAGCGATAGCCAGTATGGCAAACTCAAAATCCCCCGGCCCGGATGGCCTTCCAATAGAGGCCTATAAATATTATGGCGATGTCTTAATTCCAAAATTGCTGAAAGCATTGGAAGGGGCACTCAGAGGGGGACACCTGCCTGCCTCGATGCTGGAGGCAACTATTATAATGCTCCAAAAAGATGGGAAGGACCCCCTGGACGTGGCCGCCTATAGGCCAATCTCCCTTTTGTGTACTGATGCCAAAATTTTGGCTAAAGTCTTGGCAATTAGATTAAATAAAGTTATCCATAAACTGGTCCATATGGACCAAGCAGGATTTATTGCCAATAGATCTACAAGTCTGAATATCAGAAGGGCCTTTTTGAATTTACAAGCGCCTACGGAGAATGAGGGTTCAAGAGCTGTGTTGACCCTAGATGTGTCCAAAGCTTTTGATAGTGTGGAGTGGGGATATATTTGGCGAGTCCTGGGGAAATTTGTATTTGGTCCCTCGTTTATCGGACGGATCAAAATGCTCTATGATAGACCCAAGGCAAGATTAAAAATTAACAATGAGTTATCAGATTGGTTTGAGCTGGAGAGGGGGATAAGACAGGGGTGTCCTTTGTCTCCATTGCTTTTTGCGCTGGCAATGGAGCCCCTGGCCATCTCCGTAAGAGAGAGCTCTGAGATAATTGGGTTCCAGAGAAAGACGGGCGAAGAAAGAATTGCGCTATATGCGGACGACATCTTACTTTTCCTAGGATATACGAGCAACTCATTGTCAAAGGCAATGGGAATAGTGGAGTAATTTGGCAGTTTCTCAGGCCTAGAGATAAATTTGGAAAAGTCGGAGCTGTTGCCTATAGACCCAATAAGTGAGACTATAGGGCAGGTAATGCCCCAGCTGGTAATTGTGAACGCACTGAAGTACCTGGGAACGAAGGACCCTAATCAATATATTGGCAAGAACCTTGTTCCGCTTTTGACGAAATTCAAACAAAAGATAGGTATATGGAAGCGTCTTCCCCTATCAGTGGCAGGAAGATGTAGTTTATTAAAATGATATGGATGCCACAATTACTGTATGTCCTGCACAATTCTCCAGTGTGGATATGCAAGAGTTGGTTTAGGAAAATCGAGAGCCTCTTCAGGGAACTGATTTGGAAAGGGAGACAAGCCAGGATACGTTTACGGGTGCTTCAGCTACCGGTGCAGGATGGGGGCTTCGCCCTCCCACCCCACCCCCCCCGGAGCGTTACTTTTTAGCAACCCAATTGCAGCAGTTAGTGGGGTGTGGGGCACTGGGAGGAGGCACCCCAAATGGCAGAATTTTATTAATAGGCGCCTTACATAACACAATAATCGAAGCACTGGAGGCTGATTCCTTTCATTATGAATATCCAACAATCAAACTGATAATGAAACTCTGGAAAACAGTTAAAAAACAGATGAGATATGATGGGTTTACTGACTATACTCCCATCTGGAATAACCGAAATATACAGGAAGTTCTTAAAGTAGAAAAAGTTAGAGAGTGGGAAAACCAAGGAATTAAAAATCTAAGGCAACTTTATATAGGTAATACACTAAAGAAATTCCCAGAGTTGGAACGTGAATTCGATCTCTCACCGAGCACCTTCTTTTCATATCTTCAACTGGAGCACGCCCTCAAAGCTCAATTTAAGGAGCAGATTCTAGAGTGGAAAGAAATGCCTTTATTCCAAAGTATACTTCAAGTAACCCCCACTAAGGGGTTAATATCTAAGATTTATGGTCAATTGAGCAATACAGTTAATAAGGGGGGATTACTGCAAGCTGTAAGAGCGAAATGGGAAACTGTCCCAGGCACAATGGGAGAGAATCTTGGAGATAGGGCCCCTGCTATCAGTCTCCCCCCCACAGAAGATCTCGCACCTGATGCTGTTAAATAGAGCCTACTATATACCTAAACGGCTCTTTAAGTGGTGGGAGGGAAGGGTGTATAACCTAGAAACTATGACCATGATAATCAGTTTAGGTTATGTAATACTGGCAATGGGAGCTGGGCGCGGGGAGCCCCTTAGGCACTTTATAGACTCACAGGCTGGTATATGACTTCCAGGCTGGTATATGTAACCTCTATATCTCTAGTTACTTACTGTATTTAAACTGGTCAAGGTTCAATCCCTTTTGGTAAAAGAAAGAAAGTGGGAGGGGGAGGAAAAAAGGGGAAGAAATAAATAACAGGCAAAGAAAGCAAATAAGATAAAGCGATAAGAATTTACCACAATGTTGTGAAAACGAGAAGGAGACGGTAAAATGAATGTTAAACTGATTTTGCTTCTTGATAATATTTGCTGAAGTGGTTAAAAAAAAAAAATAAATAAATAAATCTTTTTTTTTTTTTTTTTTTTTTTTTTTCTTTCTTTCTTTCTTTCTTTCTTTCTTGCATTTTCCAAAAATTTGTGGCAAAAATTACACTTTCAAAAGACTTGTCCTATGCCTTTCAGGCAATACCTTGGAGTGTTTGCTTTTCACAATGTGGTCATTTTGTAGGTGTTTCTCCTGTCCTGGCACTTCAGGGAATCAAGAAATATGATAGGTAGTCAGGAAATTAGATGCGTAACTTGTGCTCCTTAACCACTTCCGGACCGCCGCACGCCGATATACGTCCTTACTTTGAAGGGGAATATCGTTGTTATGGCAGCAGCTAGTTGCCATAGCCCCGATATCCTCCTGTTCAGCCGGCGGTCCGCTTCAAGATAAAAGTGGTCTCTGTGGTGGATTCACTTTTATCGGCGGCGCGAGAGGGGTGCCCTCCGCCGCTTACTGGAGCCATCGACAGAGGCGATCGGGTCCTTCTGCTGGCTGGACATGGAGACGAGTGAAGGGAAGATGGCCCCCACCCGTCTCCATGACATTGCAGGGCGGAAGCGACGTCAAAATGTAACTTCCGCCCATTGCTCTTTAAGGGACATTTTTTTTTTTTTTTTAATGATTTTTTTTAAATTGCATTTTGGTGTAAATATGAGATCTGAGGTCTTTTTGACCCCAGATCTCATATTTTAAGAGGTCCTGTCATGCTTTTTTCTGCTTTCATACTTTTTTATGAAAACTGTGTTCAAACCACACAAGTGAGTTATCGCCACGATCAGTAGAGCAAATGATTCTAGCCCTAGACCTCCTCTTAAGGGTAAAAGTTTGTCGCCATTTCACGAGCGGGTGCAATTTTGAAGCGTGACATGTTGGGTATCAATTTACTTGTAATATTATCTTTCACAATATAAAAAAAAATTGGGCTAACTTTACTGTTGTCTTATTTTTTTTTTAATTCAAAAAAGTGTATTTTTTCAAAAAGTGCGCTTGTAAGACTGCTGCACAAATAGGATTTGACAAAGTATTGCAACGACCGCCATTTTATTCTCTAGGGTGATAGAACCCCCAAACATTATACATTTGTTCTTCTAAGTAATTTTCTAGCAAAAAAAAAAAAAACGTTTAACTTGTAAACAACACATATAAAAAAGAGGCTCGGTCCTTAAGCGGTTAAAATCCCAAAGGTACTTCTTGGATTTTGGGCCCCTCTATGCATCTAGATTGAAAAAGTTTCAAGATGTGGTATCCCCATACTCAGGACGCATGTTTTCTCTAGTTCCAGGAGTACGTAGTCCTGTGTGCACGCCTCCTGCGTGCCTCTGGGGCACACATCTGCTGTGTGCTTTAGAAACAACGCTTCACAGATCTGGGTAAAGGGCCAATCACAGCGCTCACAAAATGTAAATAATAATAAAAAAAAAAGGTCCTTTTACTGCTTACCAGCTCTCCTTCACACACAGACCTTATGTGAGGGAAGGAGAGTTGATCTGTGCCAGAGCAGTGAGTAGTTTGAATGCACAGTGCTTCTACACACTTGCCACACCTCTGTGCAGGATTTGTGAGTGCCCTGATCAGCCACATACCAGTACAGCATCTGTCAGTGCCCTGATTACAGCCATCATTAGTGCCCTGATTCAGTCACACCAGTGTGCCTATTATCCGTGCCCTGATTCAGTCACACCAGTGTGCGTATTATCCGTGCCCTGATTCAGTCACACCAGTGTGCCTATTATCCGTGCCCTGATTCAGTCACACCAGTGTACCCGTCCTCTGTGCCCTGATTCAACCATACCAGTGCAGTGGTTAATAGTGCTCTGATTCAGCCACACCAGTGGAGCCATCATCAGTGCCCTGATTCTGCCACACCAGTATACCTGTCGTCAGTGCCCTGATTCAACCACACCAGTGCAGCCGTCATTGGTTCCCCTGATTCAGCCACATTAGTGCAAGCCGTCATCAGTGCCCTGATTCAGCCACACCAGTGCAGCTGTCATCAGTGCCCTGATTTAGCCACACTAGTGCACCCATCAGTCATTGTCAAACCAGTAGTGTCACCAGAGCTGGAGTATGTCATGTCCAAAAAATATATATACCAGAAAGGAGGTGTTTCAAACCCTTTGCATGACAGATGAGAGCAACAGGGAGCTCTCGCTGTCTGATTCCGATTTGGAGTATGAACTGATGGAGAGTCAGTAATTGAATCAGAGGCGGAAAGGGTGCCTACAAAAAGGATGAAAAGGATGATGCATTTTGGAGAGGAGCAGCACTGTACATCATCCCGTTGAAGCAAGCTCCAGCAGCACAGTACCCCTGGATGAATGGCCAGTTACTAGTGGTGGGGTGTCACATGAGCTACAAATGGTTTTCGGCTCATACCTGTCTCCTAGCATTAATCGGTGGTAATAGGGGAGATGGTATGTCCATAAGGTGAATCCAGATAGTGGTATTTTGCTAATCTCTTGCACGATCTGTTCCACTCTCCGCCTGGCGGACATACCATCTCCTCTATTACCACCGATTTAAGGCTATAATATTCAATATTGGCCTAAGTGGATATTCCTACACTATATAGATTATCTTAGGGAGTTTACACCATTTATCCTATTATGACCCATGCCTCTTCACAACTGTGTGCTATAGAGCCCTAATCTCTGCACCCCTCTGCTGCCCCTGGGGGTGCTCCACCTTGTGGCGGTAGGCCTTAGTGCCCCAGTGCCCATCCCCAGGCTTGACCGATGTGTCCCCCCCCCCCCCCCCCCCCCCCGACCCACCACCGGGATTGATGCCCTACTACTAGCATTTTGGGTCCTGAGGAACGTTACGTTGACCCGACTACCCGAAATATACAGCGATTATATAATCTATCATATATAATCTTGCTGTATATACAATTTATATATAATTTCCGTTAGCTGTAATGGGGCATAGTATCCTGATTTTTCCGGATCATGTGGATTAGACAAGCCAGACTCGGGTAAACCTTCCTTCACTCAGAAATGGGAAGAGGACCTTGGGCGCACCCTCGACATTGCAGACTGGTCCAAGATCTGGTCGGCTTCACAAAATGTACTAGCAGTGGAAGCTAACTATAAACTGTTCACATGCTGGTACTTGATACCAGCCAGAATAGCTAAATTTGTCCCCTCAGCTTTGTTTTCGTGGCTGTTTGGAAAAAGGCACCCATATGCAAATTTGTTGGACCTGCCCAATAGTCCAAACCTTCTGGAATGATATTTTTGCTCTCGCTTCCAGAATGTTCGAAACATAGGTGTAGCCGCACCCAACCATTGCACTTCTCACCCTGAAACCAGACTTCTTATCACACATGTAATTTAAGCTCTTTTTTTTTTTTTTTTTATTGCAGCAGAGGCGAAACACAGGGTGAATCCTGTCATGATACACGCCAAAATGGAAGCCATAGAAGACCAGGTCTCCAAATTTGACAAAATATGGCGTCTACGGGTAGCACACTGCTGTCAACCTTTGACGACTCTGTCCTCTTGCCGTTGTAGCTGACATCAAGTCGTTCTACTGCAAGTCTTGCTGGCACCCGGGTTAACCTTGTGGACTCCTTCTCTTTCCCCTTCTTCTCTCGTTTCCTCCCTTCCTCTCCAATGGATATGAAGCTCCCTCCTCCTTATAAGGCATGGACTCGTTCCTTTTTTCTTTCCTGCTGCAACTCCTCCTGATGTTATCAAACTACTTTGTCTCACCTGTGTTCTCTATAACCTATAGTTGGAGCTCTATAGTAGCAGCTCATAATCTCTAACAATCATACCTACTCACATGTACTTATATTAACCCAACTCTGTCTGTTGGTCAGTCATGCCGCTTAGTGATCCCACATTGTCATGCTTTGTCAAAAACATACTGCTTTTCTTGAAATACTACTAGCGGCTTCTTTACGAGTCCCAACTCCTCTACGCAATGTTTCCTATTTGTTATTCTTAGTGAATTTTTACTCCAGTAACCCTATACCGCCAGTACAAGCGGTTATATTTTGCTACTCAATGTTAGGTGTGGCTACCAATTGGCCTGCATGTTGTGGAGCTTCATTCTCTTTGTCTTTGTTTATTCAACATCTTTGTTATGTTTTTGTAAACTCAATAAAACTCTTTAACAAGGATGGAGGCTGCGGTGGAGGTGCCGGTCCCTTTTGGCACACTCACAAGCCACCTCGCGCTGCAAAAGTGTTCCCTTATCCCTCCTCTTTTTGATAAGTTTGTCTATAAATTTTGGGAGCGTCCAAAACGCCCCTTTGTGATCCCAAAGTGTTTCGCTGTGCGTTATCCCTTTGAGGAAAGTCTACTCAAAAAAAGGACAACTCTGCCTGTGGTGGATTCCCCGATTTTCCCGGTTGAACAAAACCACTATGATTCCTGTTGAGGACTCTCTGGCCTTTAAAGACCCGGCTGACAGGAAGGCAGAGTCTCTGAGCCGCACTATGTTCTCTATTGCGGGTTCGGCGCTTCAGACAATTTTGGCTATTGCTTTGGTTTCGCAAACGCTGACAGAGTGGGCGAAGCTGTTGCGCCGTGACCTGGAAGGGGACCAGTTTCCACCTGCCTTCACGGAATTAGCGGACCAACTGGTCCAGGGGCTGCAGTTTGTCTGCGATACCTCTTTGGACGCAGGGAGGTTCTAAGCGGCCCTGGTTGGGCAAACCGAGAGCGGTTTTCTTCAGACCCCCAGATAAGGCGCCTTTGGCATGAAGAGGCACCCTCACCCCCAGTCCAGATGGGGGGACATCTTCGCTGGTTTCCAGGCCCGTGGACCTCTCTGATAAACGACAAGTGGGTCCACGAAGTGATTCTGTCTGGTTACAAGATCGAGTTCCAGACTTGTCCCCCAAGCAGATTTTTTTCCGTCAAATCTGCATCTGTCTCCAGAACGCTTGTTAGCCCTCCGCGGTACAAGGCCTGACGCTCCAGGGGGGTGATTGTCCCTGTTCCGGTGTCGAAACGTTTCCAGGGCTTTTATTCAAACCTATTTACAATCCCAAAAAGGAGAGTACAGTACGTCCGATTCTGGACTTCAAGGCCCTGAACCGCTATATGCAGGTGCGGAAGTTCAGAATGGAGTCCATTTGCTCCGTGGTGGCATCTCTTCATCAGGGAGACTTTCTTGCCTCCATCAACATCAAGGATGCCTACCTGCACATTCCGATTTGTGCACTGCACCAGCAGTTCCTCCGCTTTGCTGTGGGAGAGGAGCATTATCAGTTTGCGGCATTACCCTTTGGTCTCTCCTCTGCTCCTTGGGTCTTCACCTAAGTGTTGGCCCGGTTCTGGCGCTGCGCAGTGGGGAATTTCTGTTCTGGGCTATCTGGACGACCTTCTGCTGCGAGCAGAGTCCTCAGCGGCCCTGAAGGGCGAAGTGGAGATCACTGTTCAGACTCTGGCAGATTTTGGGTGGCTGATAAATTACCAAAAGTCTGCGTTGACCCCAGTTCAGAAATTGGTTTATCTGGGTCTGACTCTGGATTCCGCTCGGGCCAGAGTGGTCCTTCCGCAGGTCAAACTCCCGAAATTACAGGCGGCAGCCCGCTCGCTGCTATCCAGCAGGCGGGTCCCCCTGCGGACTTGCATGCGGGTACTGGGCCTGATGGTGTCTACATTCGAGGCGGTCCCGTTCGCTCAGTTTCATACGAGACCCCTGCAAAGGGAAATCTTGTTAAAATGGGACAAATGTGCCGAGTCTCTAGACAGTCAGATTCGGCTGAGTCAAGGAGCCAAAGGGTCCCCGATCTGGTGGCTTCGTTCCCCGGCTCTTCGGCAGGGGAAATCCTTTCTCCAGCTGTACTGGACGGTGGTCACCACCAATGCCAGTCTGGGTGGGGAGGAGTCCTGGGCCTGAGCTCGGCTCAGGGTCACTGGACGCTGGAGGAATCCAGGCTATCTATCAACATCTTGGAACACCGGGCGATCAGACTCTGTCTGGATCATTGGACGGATCGGCTTCAGGGGCTCCCAATATGGATTCAGTCAGACAAAGCCACAGCGGTGGCCTATGTCAACCACCAGGGAGGAACGAGGAGTGTGTTAGCTGGCCTGGAAGTAGACGGAACTCTACGGTGGGCAGAACGTTGCGTCCCGGCCATCTCCGCCAATCACATTCCAGGAGTGGTCTCTCCATCAGGAGGTATTTCAACAGATCTGCCTACGCTGAGGATCTCCAGAGGTAGATCTGATGGCATCCCGAATCAACAGGAAGGTGCAGAGGTTTGTGGCCAGGTCTCGGGACCCTCTGGCGGATGCCTCAGACGCTCTGGTCGCTCCATGGTGGCAGTATCGTCTGATCTACGCCTTTCCTCCTCTCAAGCTTCTACCACGGCTGTTGCGCATGATCGAGGCAGAAGGAATTCCGGTCAGTCTAGTGGCCCCGGACTGGCCTCGTTGGTCCTGGTACGCCAACCTTGTGCGTCTGGTCACAGTTGCCCCCTGGCGGCCGCCTCTCAGGAAGGATCTGCTATCCCAAGGGCCGATCTTCCACCCTGCCTTACCATCGCTGGCTTTAACGGCCTGGCTATTGAAAGCCAGGTTTTGAAGGATAGGGGCTTATCTGCGTCTGTGATTTCAACGCTGCTCAGAGCTAGAAAGTCTTCTTCCAGGAAGGTATATTATAGCACGTGGAAAGCGTATATTTCATGGTGAGAGTCAGTGGGGTTTCATCCACGTTCCTTTTCGGTGGCTCGGATTTTGACTTTTCTTCAGAGGGGCATTGAAAAGAATTTGGCCTTGAGTACTGTCAAGGGCCAGGTGTCAGCCTTGGCGGGTCTCAACGATCCCTGGCTTTGCATCCCCTGGTGCTTACCTTCATTCAGGGAGTGCGACATGTGGTTCCACCGGTGCGATCTCCCTTGCCACCGTGGGACTTGAATCTTGTACTTTCGGTTCTACAGAAGAGGATATTTGAGCAATTCCCCTGCTCACGCTATCACAGAAGGTGGCCTTCTTGGTGGCTATTACATCTGCTCGCAGGGTGTCAGAGTTGGCGGGGCTATCCTGTCGCAAGCCCTACCTGGTGATTCACAAGGACAAGGTGGTGCTTCGTCCTTGTCCTTCTTTCCTTTCAAAGGTTGTCTGATTTCCTCTTAAATGAAGACATCGTGTTGCCTTCTCTATGTCCCTGGCCGCAACATCCGAGGAAATTTGCCTTGCACACCTTAGATGTGGTACGGGCAGTCAGGGTGTATTTGGTAGCCACTGAGCCTTTTCGAAGGTCAGACTCTCTGTTCGTGATCACGGATGGGCCAAAGAAGGGGCTATCTGCTTCCTCAGTGACCATCTCTAGATGGATCAGGCAGACGGTGACTCAGGCCTATTCTATCAAGGGTCAGGTTCCTCCCTTTCCGGTGAAGGCGCACTTGACTCGGGTGCTGTAAAATTTTACAAAGTGGATGTGTTGGCATCTGTGGATGCTTCTTTTGGCCGCAAGGTTCTGCAGGCTGCGCTCTAGAGGGTTTTTCCCTCATGAAGGTGTTTTTTTTTGTTGGTCAGGTGGGCTCCAGGTTGTTTTCACTGAGCTCCAACTTGTCTGGTTGGTCTGGGGTTTTTTTGTTTTTGTTAGCTGCCCCACCTCTCATGTTTGGCACTGCTTTGGGACATCCCTATGGTTCTGAATAAAGAAGGCTGTGTCTGTCAATGAACGAAAGAGAAAATAGGATTTTCGACTTGCTGTAAAATCCGTTTCTCTGAGTTCATTGACAGACACAGCACCCACCCCTCTATGGAGTTTTTAATACTTCTGATACTGCTTGTTACATAACTGAAGGCCTGTAGCAGAGAGGGGGGTATATAACATATAGGACTGCCCATGTCGTAGCCAAGTCTTTTGTCTGCCTAGTGTCCTACTTCCTGTAGGGGGCGATATAACCCTATGGTTCTGAATAAAGAAGGCCGTGTCTGTCAATTAACTCAGAGAAATGGATTTTACAGTAGGTCAAAAATCCTATTTTTTTAAAAATAAATTGCATTTGAAAGACCGCTGCGCAAATACAGTGTGACATAAAATATTGCAACAACCACCATTTTATTCTCTAGGATCTCTACTAAAAAATATAAATAATGTTTGGGGGTTCCAAGTCATTTTCTAGCAAAAAAAAAAAAAAAATTTAACTTGAAACCAACAAATGTCAGAAAAAGGTTTAGTGTTTAAGTGGTTAAACTTTCCTCATTTACACACGAAGTCCATACTTAAGTTTCACTGCTAAAGAATGTTGTGATTCTTGGCAGACTGCCCGTTTTTTTCTTCCTTTCTTTTGATGGCTGTGGCTTCAGAAGAGCAGAGAGAATTCTTGGCATATTAAGAATCGTGAAACACTTTTGTCAAGATCACAACGGGGAAAAAAATCGCGATAACGTTTCTTGATGATTAATCGTGCAGCTCTAGTCTGTAGGAAAGTTAGAGTCCACAAACCATGGTATGTACACTACATTACCAAAAGTATTGGGATGCCTGCCTTTACATACACATAAATTTTAATGGCGTCTTAGTCCATAGGGTTCAATATTGAGTTTGCCCACCCCTTTCAGCTATAACAGCTTTACCTCTTTTGGAAAGGCTGTCCACAAGGTTTAGGAGTGTGTCTATAGGAATGTTTTGACCATTCTTCCAGAAGTGCATTTGTGAGGTCAGGCACTGATGTTGGAGAGAAGGTCTGGCTCAGTCTTCACTCTAATTCATCCCAAAGGTGTTCTGTTGGGTTGAGGTCAGCACTCTGTGCAGGCCAGTCAAGTTCCTCAACCACAAAACATTCATGTCTTTATGGGCCTTGCTTTGTGCACTGGTCCAAATAATTTGATGGAGGTGGGACTATTGTATAGGGTTGTTGTTCAGGGGTTGGGCTTGGCCCCTTAGTTCCAGTGAAGGGAACTCTTAGAGGAAGTAAACCTCCCTCTAATGTTTGTACCTATAGGTAAGTCTTATCTGTATGTACTGTAAATATCTCCTAAACTTTTACAGTTCAGGAGATATTTACTGTATATTCCGCTGATGACGTCATCAGCACGTGCGCTTTGGAGGAACAGAAGCCTGTGTCGTGACTGGTGGCTCCCGTGTGCATGCACGGGAGTGACAATACGCGGCTCACACACCCGGCACGGGCCTGACCTCACAAATGTGTTTCTGGAAGAATGGTCAAACATTCCCATAGACACACTCCTAAACCTTGTGGACAGCCTTCCTAGAAGAGCTGAAGTTGTTTAATCAATTTTCAGATATACCCTATATTACCAATATTAGTGTACTGACACCCTATCATTTCTTGAGGCCCCAAAATGCCATGATAGTACAAAATACCCCCAAGTGACCCCTTTTTGGAAAGTAGACAGTCCAAGGAGGCATGGCGAGTTTGAGTTTTTTTAAGTTAAAATTGTCACAATTATTTGGAAAATTCAGTAATTTTAAAAAAATCGCAATTTTTTTTTCTTTACAAACTGTCACCCGTTCAGTACGGCGTTGTATAACTGATGTAGCTGTAATTAGGGACACTGACTTGTGACAGTATGCAAAATAAAATTAAAATATTACATTTAAAAAAAAAAAATTTACATTTTTTTGTTTTTGTTTTATTCAAACACACTGTGACCAGATCAATACAGTGGTACCATAGTAACACTATACTATGGGGAAGTGATCAGGATTTTTATTTTTATTTTTTACAAATTATGATTGCATATACAAGTGAACTTAATTGGTATAAGCAACCATTTTTACTAAACGAAACTAGTTCATTCAGTGTCTTTTGTTGTGGTTGGTCAAAGCTAATCACATGGTACAGATGGGTTATGATTGACCTGTCTGTACCATGTGTTCACTGTGACCAATCACAGCTAGCAACCCAAATTGTATACAATGGATGGCATGAATGGAAGCCATCCGTTGTTTACAATTGTCATGTGAACTGCTTTGATTGGTCACATCAATCACATGACACTGGCAGCAGGCTGGTGCAGTGATCAGTAGGCGGCTGTGTCCAAGAGACGCGTTCTGGGAGGACATCATATGACATCCTCCCAGAACAACCGTTCTGCCTGGCCGTTATTTCACTATAGGCTGGGCAGGATGGTGTTAAAGCAAGTCTCCATACTAGTCCAACAGTCCTTCACCGGTGCCAGCATCATCTTCTGAGTGCCGGTTTTTAGACCTCTTTATTGGCCGGTGGGGGGATGACATCACTCCTGTACAGGGTTGCCAACCGACAGTAAATTTACTGACAATTTGTAAAAACCAGTGATTTTTTTTTTTTTTTTTTACTGCCAGTAAATATCAGGGGATGACCATTTAATGCTGTGTTGACTTTTTTTTTCAAGTGTAAATAATAAAGCAAATTACTTTGTTATAGGCATTGTCAATGTTTCCATATCATGTTTATACTGTTTAAATATTCACTGTGTTAGTTTTTCTTAATAGGTGCCCCGTAATGTCTCAGGTTGCCAGTAAAAAATGTGCTTCGCCAGTAAATTTTCCATGTTTTTTTGTCAGTAAAAAATGCTAAGCAGTTCATTGCTTAGTACAGTGCTGTGGGAGATGGTGGGCAAGCAGGTAGAGGCATTTTATTGCAGAATGACAGTGCATGTCTCTTCTGCAATAAAAGACTGCCTGCTCGCATTTTTATTACAGTGGAACTTTAGCTCCTTTTTTAACTTTGAATTCAATGGTCTAGGTGGTTTTACAGATTTGTTTTCGTGGTCATTCAGCAAGGTAGCTAATTACAGTGACATGCTAATGGCTACTATCTGTAAGTCTAGATATGAAATATAAACGCCTGCTTATATGAATGCAAATAAGAATATGAAAACCTTTTTTTTTTTTTTTTTTTTTTTTCCAGACAATCTTGAAAATTATAGGGATGTATACTCCCTGAAAAAAATGCAGTTTTCCTATTAATGTTTGTGCAAAATGTGTTTTCATTTTCAGGTTTGTTCTTCAAACTAAAGAAAACATTGGTAGCCAGTTATTGAATAAACAAAATGTTGCTGATGAGAAGATTGCAGAGTTAGAGGTTGGTGGTCTATTTTTTTTATCTTAAAGTGTTACTAAACCATTAACCGTAAAATTAGTCTGTATATGCAGTAAAGCATGCTTGTTATACTCACTGTGGAACCTAAGGGGTTAATCCTCCGCATTGTGTAAAAAGGCTGTTTGATCCTGCCTTCTCCGTTTCCTTTCTGATTCTTACTGTCCCCAATCCATCTGCTGATAGAACAGAGCCTTGGCAGCACACTGCACATGCTCAGTTTTGGTGTGTATTGCTAGAATATTTATCCTCCTCCTCTTCTTCCTCTTCCTTCTCCTCCTCTTCTCCTCATGCAGCCTCATTGGACAGTCATAGGAGAATGAAAGATGTATCATTTAGCCACACACTGATGCGCCCTCTCATGCGCTGTCTTATTCAAATTGGTTTTCATTTGCCACTCGAGCTATAAACAAATGGACCACTCTAACTTCAGTAGTTCCACCTGTTTTGCATAAAATGTGAACTGCAGAAATTGGACAAACTCTACCCTTGCACTGCGGAGGGCCAAACTAAAAGGCTAGATATTTTCTCTTTCCTGGAGTTCAGCTTTAACAGGGCAATGGTTATTCTATATAGAAAAATTTAGATTTGCACATCTAAATACATAAATTGAGTCAACAACATAATCCATAATGATAATAACACCATTCGTGAAAAAATTGTGAAAAGATAATATCACTAAAGAGATCCTCTTCGTGTAGTCAGTGATTCACACACGACCAAAGGAAAACCTACACCACACGCTTACCCAACAGCAAGCATGAGAACGCCAGCCAGAGCCTTGTCTTTAGTTTTTAGGAACCAATGGCGACTCGTACCGGGAAGCTTCACATGAAGTGGAAATGTATAGATGGTCCAAACCCTTCCAGGGATCCAGAGGAGCTGGATTCACTCAAGTGGGATGCACTCAGAGATTACCCAAAAGAACAAAGGCTCTCCATAGTGTGAAACCAATGGTATTTTAATAAAAAACATAATATTGCACCTACATTTAGAAGTACTAAGATCAGCGTGTGTAAAAGCCAGCTGACATTAGCAAACACCTGTCCCTCCAGGATCGTCAGCATGTTGCTCCTGCTGATGCTTTTTGTCACAATCTGACGTCCTGGGACAAATGCCCCCACTGAGAGTCCTCAGTTTCTTACTAGTGTTTGTAAATTATGGACCTCTTATCCCCTCAAGAGAAACCAGCATTGCAACTTTTTCTTTTAATCTTTCTCTAAAGAATTAACTTCACTGCCTGCAGAAGCAATGTATCCGAATCAATGCAACCTTGGTAAAACCTTGAGAACTGTACCCTGATCCCAGACTGGGGGGGGCGGCCTGCAATGTTGCTTTGGGCACTGGATCCTGCATGGGGCACTACCCAAGGCACTTGGTCAGATGCGTTCAGGTTTTCTCTTCAATCACAGTTTTATCTCCCACGACAGCATTTATACAGTTGCACCATGTCCTCCAGGCTTAGGCCCTTCACACTAAGCTGACACTGCAAGACCCATATCCACTTAGGGAAGTAATGCCAGAAACTAAAAAAAAGGGTATAATCTCACATATTTATGCAGTTCCCTAGCCCGGTTGCAAGACCCTCCTAAAGTGCCCTGTAAAAGGAAATGGGAAGATGACGTAGGTAACATGGATGGTGAGCAATGGGAGGCGATACTGACATCCATTCCTCTTCTCTGTCTCTGCCTCACAAAAATTTGTTGTAGCTATTCCTTTTACATCATGTATATAGAACACCTACAAAGATGTTCAGATGGGGGAACAAGACACCTGCCCAAATTGTTATAATGCTGAAGGAGACTTATTGCACATGTTCTGGAGATGCCCAAAGCTCTTCAGGTACTGGGCAAATGTCCTCCTCACTATATCCATGGTTAATTATATTTCCTTACCTCCAGATCCTTTAGTTTGCCTCCTGGGTGCTAAATATGAGGAAATGTTTTCAACATCTGTACTTATCGGTACATTACATCTTCTTCTTTTTATTGCCCGTAAACATATGGCGTGCTTGTGGCTGTCCCCCCACCCCCTTAGAATACAACAATGGATAGAGCAGGTCAGGTAAACTCCATATCGCTAAGAGAGAAAGTGGCATTAACGGCATAATGCCAGCAAAAAATGATCGACTATTTGGCAACCTTGGTTAGATATTTCGGGTTAGGCCCCTCATTAGTTATTTAGGGATAGGCTCCTCTAGATCTGAACACCTATTCTCTCTTTTTTTTTTTTTTTTCCCACTTCAGTGAACGCTTTTGAGAGACTTATTTCAACTTGCCGTTCAAACTTTGTCCCTTCTCAATTTCACATCATTGTGGCATCTATAAAACAAGAATTTATGTTTAAACAAGAACTACAAAATTTTTCCCATTCTACCCAACCCAACCAATATCCCGCCTCTCCAACCTCCACCCCCCCCCTTCTCACCTTTAGTTTGTTTTTCTTTCCCTATGTTTTTCTGTCTTATGGCCCTATACCTTCCAACATCTTCTGCCAGTAGTTGTCCGAGGTTTTATATTTTCCCCACCCACCCCAAATAGTATTGTATTTATCTAATTGCCCTTTGTCCTTACTGCCTAAGAGTTTCATTTTGCTATAGTAATCTACTTGTTTAAACAAATCTCTTAAGTCTGGTCTTGCACTATTCAACCAATTTTTTTGGAATCAGTCCCTTTGCAGCATTTAATAGTTTTGGCGTCACTGTTTTCATGTATTGCTTTTTAGGAGTGTTAGAGTCGTGAAACAAATAAATCAGTATGTTATTATCTATCTTCTCGCCCGTTATTTCCTTTATACAACTGAATATTTCCTGCCAGAATACTCTTATTTTTGGGCAATCCCGCCATATGTGTACCATTGTGGCTTTTTGTCCACAGTTTCTCCAACACCATGGTGATCCATCTTGGTTGATTTTATGGATTCTCTCCGGGGTCATGTACCACCTAACTAGGAATTTATAGTTCATCTCAATGGTGTTCATGTCCCATGCTTGATTGTATCCTGCTTCTATCATTCTATCGAAATGAACAGCTATTCATTTCAGTTTCTATTGTTAGTGAATCTTACACTGGGAGAAACAATATTCGGGTAATTTTCCACTCACTCCAAATAATTATGCTCTGGACATCATCTGCATTGATATCTGACCCCATATATTGCACAGCTGCCACAAGTTATGATTCTTTTTCATTTATCATCTTTGTTTTAGGGCCATGGTCCATCACAATGGATTCCAAACAAGACCCCTTTGGGGGTATGTCCACTGTGAAGAGCGAGCCTTGGACTTTATACAGAGTCCAGCTTCATAAGACAGGTTCACCTTATATATTTGACCGTTAAACAGGGCTACATTTGGAATGTATTCACTGTACAGTGTAAACTTTTCCAATTTGGGCTATAATTCATCCACTCAGCGCTCCGTCTCAGGTGGATGACCAGGTGTTGCATCACACTACTAGTCACACACTTTAACATCACTTCCACCCAGACTCCTTATGCTGTCAGTCCCTTCCTTCCTTCCTTCCTCCTTTCCTTCCTTCTTTCCTTCCTTTTGCCACAAGGATTCATTGCAGGATGGTGTGCACTTGGGTTATCGCATACTCCTACAGCACTGGTTTACAGCAAAGGGTAAAAATTGTACACCCCCGCCACAGATAGGGGTGAGCCATCTGTAGAAAGGTACAGGGGAAAAAAAGGAAACTTTGGAGTCCAGCAACAGTGGCCGCCTACCAACAAAAGATAGGCCCTAAGTCCAAGGACTCGTGGTCACCCTAAAGAAGAAGAGACTGAGGGTGGCCATGAGCTCGGTCTCAGTAGCGAAGAAGCGAAGGAAAGAGGAAAAGGACAGAGAATAAAGGATCAAGAAGGGGAGAGGGAGAAGTCCTGCAGGAGGGGGAAGTAGCAAATTAGTTCTTAGAGACCCAGGATGCAAGGTGGGAAGAGCATAGAACCACCAAGGTGACCATACTTTGAGAAATTTGGAGTGGGAATCATTAAAACTACTTGACATTTTCTCATTAATCATGAGGTCGGTTAAAGTGCTCTTCACCATAGCAAACGGAACAGAGGGTTTCTTCCAAGCTCTGGCTTTTTACCCCCTTTAGCAGCTATAAACAGATAAGAAGGCAGTTTTTGTTGGTAGGAGAACAAGCTCTAAATTGGGCAGTGTAACAAGGCGGTTTTGGCTTCCCTATGTATGGAATATGGTAAAATCAACCTGCGCTAATGAGCAATATGTGATGGAAAAGTGTATATATACAAAAAAGTGTAGCTGCAAAAAAAAACTCCAAATATCTATGAAGTGACAAACATGTAAACAAACTAAATTGCGCTAGCAAAAAAAACAAACTTTTCCTTAGTAAAAAAATTAATTAGAAGTGCTTAAAGAACACAATATGTGTATAAACAATGAGTGCATATAATACTTATACAAAAGTGGAGAAAATATGTCAAAGGTCAGTGATCATAGGTAAAAAGCCACTCATAATCCGTCCATAATAATATAAATCGTTTTAACCAGAAAGCAAAAAAGTCCACTTCATGTGTTTCATCACCACACACTAAGGATTGGTACGCCAAGATACTTCTGATCAGATGTGCATTGATAGCGGTGAAGGAAGTAATAGATGTGCGCTTACCCCAAAAGATGGACCTCCCCTGTGGCAAGGTCTTATCAGCTTGCAGATTTCGCCCTCTGCAGGGACCAGCTGTTAATCTCCTGGTCTTGGCAGCGTGTACCGCCGACTTCCGTATGGCTGGGATGGTCCCACTATTCCAATCTCAAAGGGGGGACTCAGAAATGGAAAAGTCCACATACAGGAAAAAACGGCATAAGGAGAAAAAAAACTCCAATGGTGTGATAACGTTTAGGATATTTATTGGTTAAAGCAAACCACAAGTGAACATTAAAAAATCCAGATATAAAATTCAATTAAAAAGCCGGCATAATCAAAGGCAGAACGCCCGTGCAAATGAACTCTTCAGAACACGTGATGGCTAGCACTGCGAGGCCACGCCCTACATGTTTCGTCATACGTGACATCTACGGGGGCACGGGCGACGCAATGAACCATCACCTTATATATCACTAGACAATTGTAACCGCGCCCTCATCTCCACCCATGTCCGTCATTCAACAGGGCATATGTGGAGATTCGACGGGGCCACCATTCAAAACCGCCCACAAGGCGGAACATATATGAATAATAAAAGAGCAAACCAGGAAGTTTTAACCAAACCTCGTTCTGGCGCCCGCCTGACACACTCATAGGCATGCGCAAGGATAAGCCAAGCCTCGATCTGGCTAACAATGAAAAACACTCCTATAGAGGCGGACTAATTAGAAACCGGAAGGGATAAACCGTGTACCCCAGATGAATTCTAAAGGTAGACGCCCGTGATATACACGAAACTTCCGGTCCTAAATGTATAAAAAATATTTCTAAAAAACGTTAGTGTTACACATGAAATTAAAAAAGGCCACTCCACCAATATATGACATATATGTGGCAGCTATTCCAAAAGTTTTTTAATCCCCTTAAATTTTAACTTATTTAAATGTTTATCCTAATATACTGTGTGTTTTAAAAGAGAACAATACTCTACCAATATTGTAAAGGGGTACAAATCTTATTGATTTAAATTATGTGAGGGCAAAAAAACAAAAGCAAATAGAAAGTAAGTAGAAATGGGACCACTATATATCCTGTCCTCTACCTGCACAAACATGATTCAAAAATAGATATTAAAAAACTAATAGCCAGAACAAGACTCAGCCCATCCCTTTACAAATTTCAAAGGTTCAAAAACAAAAAATTCAAGAACAAAAGAAGAGGCAAGAGGGTAAACAATAAATCCTGAGAATATACAATAAAGTAATTCCAATATCTATGAACCCTTCCTGGAGGGGGGGGGGGGGTTTTCTACTTAACTCATAGGGGTAACTACTAAGACCAGGGGACTATGTGACTTTATATCACCCATTATGTCATGCGTTATCAATAAACGCATTGATCTCAATGTCAACATTAAGCCCTCTTGGTTTGAGACACCCCATCTTGAATATCCACCCCATTTCAAGCTTGGATATAGCTCTTCTCTTAGGTCCCCCTCTCCAGGGAACACTCAACCTGTCAATACCCACAAATTGTGTACCTCCGGGGTCCTTATCATGTACATTCAGGTAATGTTTGGATACTGGATGTCCTATAAATCCTCTCCTGATGTTGCTAATGTGTTCGTTTAACCTGACCTGAAGGGGACGGACAGTACGTCCCACGTACTGAAAACCGCATGGACAGGTCAAAAGATACACTACGTGGGTAGTGGAACACGTAATAAAAGATTTTATTGAGAAGGTTTGTGAGGTGCTAGTCGCATGGAAATGTGTTACCTTCCGGTCCTTGATGGCATTAACCGTACAAACCGCACACTTCCTGCATCTATAATACCCCACAAGATTTTGGAAAAACATTGGTTTCCTTATTGGAGGGTCGCATACACTGGGAGCTACTGATGCTCTGATTGACGGTAATCCTTTAAAGACCACCTGGGGTCTCTCCGGAAGTAGGGGACCCAATATATTATCGTTTTTGACTATATGCCAATATTTGTGTATCAATTTCCTTATTATAAAGTGTTGATGGGAATAATTAGTTACAAAAGGGCAAATAAAATCCTTCTTTGGGGTATTCCCTGTCCCTATATGGTCTTTTAATAGGGATTCCCTGTCTAGTCTCTCAACCTCCTCTACTCGCTCCTTTAAGAAAGACGCATCATAGCCCTTTTCTAGAAAACGCTCCGTAAGGACTTGGGACTGAATCCTAAAGTCATCAATAGAGGAACAGTTACGTCTAATTCTTACATACTGGCTTTTCGGAACTGAGTCAAGCCAAGTCTTGTGATGACAACTGTCTCGCGATATAAAAGCATTGCGATCTGTAGATTTAAAATATGTGGAAGTCATTATTACATCTCCTTCCCCTCTTATCTCAAGGTCCAAAAAATTAATCACACTTCGACTGGATTCGTAGTTAAAATGAATCCCTCTATCGTTCTCATTTAGACTTTCCATGAATTGACACAGGGAATCATGGGTACCATTCCATAGGAGGAGGACGTCATCGATGTATCTTGCCCACAGGACTAACTCTGGTCTACGTCGGGCATAGATGACGTCCTCCTCCCACTTACCCATGAATAAATTAGCCAAACTGGGGGCAAATTTTGCCCCCATGGCTACTCCTTTTTTCTGTAAAAAGAAAATATTCCTGTGCCAAAAAAAATTGTGAGTTGTAGTATACTCCAACAGGTCCATAATAAATTTCTTTTATTTTCTTGGCAATGTCACGTCCTTGTACAAATAATATTTGACTGAGGATATACCCCAAGCATGGGGGATCGCCGTATACAAAGACGTGACATCCGCCGTGACGAGCCAATATCCACTTTTGTACCCACAATCCTTTAGTAGGTTAATGGCATGCCTACTGTCCTTGATATAAGCGGGCAAAGAACGAACCAAGGGCTGTAAAAAGTTGTCAATATATTTACCAGCCCTCGAGGTGATCGAATCAATACCGCTAATAATTGGGCGGCCAGGTGGATGGACAGGGTCCTTGTGGACCTTTGGGAGATAATATATAATAGGTATCCGTGAAGATACAGGAACCAAAAAGGATTTTTCTTTTTTATTTATAACGCCCAATCTAAAGCCATTCTCCACAATACTCTCAAGTTCCCTCTTATATTTATTCCTAGGGTCTGATCTTAAGGGGATGTAAGTGGTGGTATCTCCTACTATTCTATCCAGTTCCTGGAGGTAGTCATTCTTACTCAGGACAACTATACCCCCCCCCCTTGTCCGCTGGTCTCACCACTAGGTCCTTTCTCTTACAGAGTTGGTCTAAACCTAATTCCAAATTCTTGCTCATTTTAATATTTTTGCTTTTTATGCCCTCCAAATCCTTTATGAGGAGATCCCTAAAAACTTTAATAGAGGCTGGTAGGCCGCCTGGCGGATTGAATAGTGAGGCATTTGCCAAGCCTGAATGTTTGACATTTGTGGGATTATTATTTAAAGTGTTAATGGGATTAGTCAACAGGTATCTCTTAATGTTCAGTCTCCTAGTATACTTATGTATATCCATATATGTCTGGAACTTATTAAGCGGTTTCGGGGGTGCAAATTTAAGTCCCTTGTCTAAAATGGCAGTTTCGTCGGGGGTCAAGGGGATACCACTGAGATTGAAGATGCCTTGTCCGGTTATACCCGTTTTCTTTTTGCTCCTAATCTTCCTCCCCCCTCTGACTCCTCTCTTTCTTCTATTGGTCGTTGGAAGTTTTGTTCTCCCCTGGGAAAACCCCAATGTTGAGGTTGTGAGTACTCCTCCCGATGAACCCGTCGGGGGGTATACTCATCCCTTTGTGTATCCCTTTGAGGGGGGAAAGGAGGCTGGTGCCAGGGTGGTCGGTCATATCCCCTATCCCTCCTTGGAGTATAATATCCTTGATTGGACCCTCCATGGTCATCACTATCTCCACCATAATACTCATCCAATGGTTGGAAACGATTATGTATGGATATAGGATATCTTGGGGACCGACTATCTATATGAGGCCTATTGTGATGGTCGTATTGATTATCGTAACGAACATCCTGGTATCCTCCTGTTTGTACCTGATGATATTGGTTCCCTTCCTTATACTGTCTCCTAAATTTTTGATTTTTTATTTTCTTTTTGGGGGCCTGGGTAGGAACTCTCACATTCCGAGCTGGAGATTGTACATAAGGACCAGGGTTAGATCTACCTGGAGAGCGGTAGGACACCCTCCTAGGTGGTTTGGGGTATTGTTTTTGTGATGGTAAGGGTCTACCCGGTTCCCTCGTCTGTCTATCTTGACTAGAAGCTTCGGGAGCTGAAACTTCCATGTGACTGTTAGCCTCAGCTTCCTCTGCGGCGATTTTTATCTGCCATTGGAAAACAGAACCATTTTGATAATCGGAAAAATCCCTATTAAATTTTTTTCTTTTTTTGTTCTTTTGTTCTATTTCCTCCTTCTCTAAAATTTTTCTTAAGTTAGAGGATCGTTCTTTATACTCTTCACTTAAAACAAAAGGGGATAGTTTCTCTTTAATAAGTTTGATCTCAGCATCTAGTCTATTCAACTTAGCTCTCTTCCTAGGAATTAAAAATTCTAAGAATTTTCCTCCCGCTTCATTGAAATATCTGTACCAATCCTGAAGGTCCAATTCTCCCTTCTGGGGGCTGACCTCCCATCTCAAACTTCTTGGGACCATTGATACAGAAACATAATGCTCTAGGAAAAATATGTCCCATTGGGTGTGTACCTCGGAGATCATGAGATTCTTGAGTCTCATAAATAATCCACCGAGGTCACTCTCAGGTTCACAAGTTCCCTCAAACACACCCTCCTTCACAATGGTGTGCTTGGAGCGGTAATCAAATACATCCATATTAATTAAGTGACTAAAATTAATCAAATGGAAAAAAAACTACTTATGATTTTTATAAATAACAAAGAAAAGCTCAGCTGCAGGTAGGTAGATATTAATTATAACTAGGAATATGGTAAAATCAACCTGCGCTAATGAGCAATATGTGATGGAAAAGTGTATATATACAAAAAAGTGTAGCTGCAAAAAAAAACTCCAAATATCTATGAAGTGACAAACATGTAAACAAACTAAATTGCGCTAGCAAAAAAAACAAACTTTTCCTTAGTAAAAAAATTAATTAGAAGTGCTTAAAGAACACAATATGTGTATAAACAATGAGTGCATATAATACTTATACAAAAGTGGAGAAAATATGTCAAAGGTCAGTGATCATAGGTAAAAAGCCACACATAATCCGTCCATAATAATATAAATCGTTTTAACCAGAAAGCAAAAAAGTCCACTTCATGTGTTTCATCACCACACACTAAGGATTGGTACGCCAAGATACTTCTGATCAGATGTGCATTGATAGCGGTGAAGGAAGTAATAGATGTGCGCTTACCCCAAAAGATGGACCTCCCCTGTGGCAAGGTCTTATCAGCTTGCAGATTTCGCCCTCTGCAGGGACCAGCTGTTAATCTCCTGGTCTTGGCAGCGTGTACCGCCGACTTCCGTATGGCTGGGATGGTCCCACTATTCCAATCTCAAAGGGGGGACTCAGAAATGGAAAAGTCCACATACAGGAAAAAACGGCATAAGGAGAAAAAAAACTCCAATGGTGTGATAACGTTTAGGATATTTATTGGTTAAAGCAAACCACAAGTGAACACTAAAAAATCCAGATATAAAATTCAATTAAAAAGCCGGCATAATCAAAGGCAGAACGCCCGTGCAAATGAACTCTTCAGAACACGTGATGGCTAGCACTGCGAGGCCACGCCCTACATGTTTCGTCATACGTGACATCTACGGGGGCACGGGCGACGCAATGAACCATCACCTTATATATCACTAGACAATTGTAACCGCGCCCTCATCTCCACCCATGTCCGTCATTCAACAGGGCATATGTGGAGATTCGACGGGGCCACCATTCAAAACCGCCCACAAGGCGGAACATATATGAATAATAAAAGAGCAAACCAGGAAGTTTTAACCAAACCTCGTTCTGGCGCCCGCCTGACACACTCATAGGCATGCGCAAGGATAAGCCAAGCCTCGATCTGGCTAACAATGAAAAACACTCCTATAGAGGCGGACTAATTAGAAACCGGAAGGGATAAACCGTGTACCCCAGATGAATTCTAAAGGTAGACGCCCGTGATATACACGAAACTTCCGGTCCTAAATGTATAAAAAATATTTCTAAAAAACGTCCATGCGGTTTTCAGTACGTGGGACGTACTGTCCGTCCCCTTCAGGTCAGGTTAAACGAACACATTAGCAACATCAGGAGAGGATTTATAGGACATCCAGTATCCAAACATTACCTGAATGTACATGATAAGGACCCCGGAGGTACACAATTTGTGGGTATTGACAGGTTGAGTGTTCCCTGGAGAGGGGGACCTAAGAGAAGAGCTATATCCAAGCTTGAAATGGGGTGGATATTCAAGATGGGGTGTCTCAAACCAAGAGGGCTTAATGTTGACATTGAGATCAATGCGTTTATTGATAACGCATGACATAATGGGTGATATAAAGTCACATAGTCCCCTGGTCTTAGTAGTTACCCCTATGAGTTAAGTAGAAAACCCCCCCCCCCCCCTCCAGGAAGGGTTCATAGATATTGGAATTACTTTATTGTATATTCTCAGGATTTATTGTTTACCCTCTTGCCTCTTCTTTTGTTCTTGAATTTTTTGTTTTTGAACCTTTGAAATTTGTAAAGGGATGGGCTGAGTCTTGTTCTGGCTATTAGTTTTTTAATATCTATTTTTGAATCATGTTTGTGCAGGTAGAGGACAGGATATATAGTGGTCCCATTTCTACTTACTTTCTATTTGCTTTTGTTTTTTTGCCCTCACATAATTTAAATCAATAAGATTTGTACCCCTTTACAATATTGGTAGAGTATTGTTCTCTTTTAAAACACACAGTATATTAGGATAAACATTTAAATAAGTTAAAATTTAAGGGGATTAAAAAACTTTTGGAATAGCTGCCACATATATGTCATATATTGGTGGAGTGGCCTTTTTTAATTTCATGTGTAACACTAACGTTTTTTAGAAATATTTTTTATACATTTAGGACCGGAAGTTTCGTGTATATCACGGGCGTCTACCTTTAGAATTCATCTGGGGTACACGGTTTATCCCTTCCGGTTTCTAATTAGTCCGCCTCTATAGGAGTGTTTTTCATTGTTAGCCAGATCGAGGCTTGGCTTATCCTTGCGCATGCCTATGAGTGTGTCAGGCGGGCGCCAGAACGAGGTTTGGTTAAAACTTCCTGGTTTGCTCTTTTATTATTCATATATGTTCCGCCTTGTGGGTGGTTTTGAATGGTGGCCCCGTCGAATCTCCACATATGCCCTGTTGAATGACGGACATGGGTGGAGATGAGGGCGCGGTTACAATTGTCTAGTGATATATAAGGTGATGGTTCATTGCGTCGCCCGTGCCCCCGTAGATGTCACGTATGACGAAACATGTAGGGCGTGGCCTCGCAGTGCTAGCCATCACGTGTTCTGAAGAGTTCATTTGCACGGGCGTTCTGCCTTTGATTATGCCGGCTTTTTAATTGAATTTTATATCTGGATTTTTTAGTGTTCACTTGTGGTTTGCTTTAACCAATAAATATCCTAAACGTTATCACACCATTGGAGTTTTTTTTCTCCTTATGCCGTTTTTTTCCTGTATGTGGACTTTTCCATTTCTGAGTCCCCCCTTTGAGATTGGAATAGTGGGACCATCCCAGCCATACGGAAGTCGGCGGTACACGCTGCCAAGACCAGGAGATTAACAGCTGGTCCCTGCAGAGGTCGAAATCTGCAAGCTGATAAGACCTTGCCACAGGGGAGGTCCATCTTTTGGGGTAAGCGCACATCTATTACTTCCTTCACCGCTATCAATGCACATCTGATCAGAAGTATCTTGGCGTACCAATCCTTAGTGTGTGGTGATGAAACACATGAAGTGGACTTTTTTGCTTTCTGGTTAAAACGATTTATATTATTATGGACGGATTATGAGTGGCTTTTTACCTATGATCACTGACCTTTGACATATTTTCTCCACTTTTGTATAAGTATTATATGCACTCATTGTTTATACACATATTGTGTTCTTTAAGCACTTCTAATTAATTTTTTTACTAAGGAAAAGTTTGGTTTTTTTGCTAGCGCAATTTAGTTTGTTTACATTCCCTATGTATGGGTATGTGGAATAGGGAATGTACTACATCCCCTCGTTGGCCACACCCTCTGAAGCACCGGTCACTGTAGGATGGGTTTGAGCTTGCTATCCGGGCCAGGACCCAGTACCATTTTAAAAGAGCTTTATATGCAGCTTCCAGAGTAGCACTTTGGAGCACTTTGCCACGGAGGACCAGGCCTTGTTCCAATCCTATGGATCAATAGAGATTTCCAGGTCCTGTTCCCACCGTAACTTATAAGATGCAGCCGCAAGAGAGTCTATAGCATTTAGAGAAGAGTAAATCATCAAGATAGCATCGGGGGAATGGAGGCAAAGGTGTTCAAAAAATTTTTTTTGGAAAGTATAGGAAGCATTACGTCTCAGCGAAGAGACCCAATAGCATAGTTGGTGGAAAAATTCCTTGGAGGGAGCCTTGTGGGTGTCCTAAAAAGAAAGCCAGGAGAGGAGTACCGGACGAAAGAAAATGGCGGACCTCCATAAATCCATGGGTGGACCACCAGGAGAAGCTTGGTTGGTCAAGGCCCGGTGGAAATGGGGTTATTGAGAAGTGGAAGAAAAGGGGACATCAGATTGCCCGAGTAGCGGACAGAATCCCAAAGTTTTAAGCTGTGACGCATAAGGGGGCTAAGAGGGGGGCGAAGCTTATGAGGAAGCCACAGCAAGGCTGTAAGAGGAATTGGGGAGTTCAAGGAGCACCCACAACGGGATGTCCAAGGTTGCATGTAGTAAGGTTAGTTGGGAGATCTGGGCAGCCTGGTAATACTTGGCTAAGTTAGGGACCCCAAGACCTCCTCACAGTCAGTGTCTGTAAAGGGTGGACTGCAAAATTCTGGGACACTTGTAAGCCCGGATAAAGGGTAAGATCCTGTTCTGCAGTAGGTGCAAAAAAAGGAGCATGGACTGGGAGGGTATGAAAATAATAGAGAACTTGGGGAAGGATGGTCATCTTGACCACATAAATGTGGTCTGCCCAGGATAATGAGGGGAACCACCAAAATTCCAGTAAAGATGTAAGTGATTGTAGTAAGGGATAGTAATTGGTGGCAAAGAGGGATGAGTAGTGAGGGGACAACTTGACACCAAGGTATTCCAGGGAGGAGGAGTTCCAACAATACGGAAAGAAGGCTTGTAGCTGGGTCACCATTGAGGAGGGTAAGGAAATATTCAAAGCAGTGTTGTGAGGGTTGACTTGGAGCCCAGAGAAGACTGAAAAATGGGAAAGGAGAGCTTGGAAGTTGGGTAGAGGGTCAAGAGGGCATCATCAGCAAAGAGGCTGACTTTATGGTGAGTATCGGCATAGGGGATCCCAGAGATATTGGGATCATCTCTAAAGACAATGGCCAGAGGCTCTAGAGCCAGGATAAACAGAGTCGGCAATAGAGGGCAACCCTGCCTCGTCCCCCCAAAATTTGGGAAGGAGGCAGAGAGGAGCCCAACCGGGGGGGAAGAATAGTGAGCCGAAATCCACTGAAGGATTGATTCCCCAAAACCCCATTGTTCCAAAACATACAACAGGTACTCCCAGGAAAGCGAGTCAACCAAAAGAAGGCCTTGCAATGTTGAAGCAGATGTATCAGGTTGGTCACCTTACAAACATTGCCCCCGCTTGATGGCTGGAACAAAGCCCACCTGTTCCCTATTGATCAACGCATGTAGATATTTGTTTATACGAGTATTAACTTTGTAGGATCTTGTTTTATCTGGAGACTAGGAAGCCCACATCCAGAGTGTCTTCCATGATTGGTAATTTAGATTTACTGTATACAGCTGGATGAACAGAACATTTCTTTTGGTCCAGATGATGGTAGTTGAGCAGATGAGAGAAAACAAGTTTGTGCCATTCAAAGCAGCTAAGCTCCACATGCTCCTCTTGATGGTTGGTATACCACTGGGGTAGTGTTGTTGGACTGCACCCTATTTGAAGGTCTCTTTAGAAATGGAGGGTCCAGTTCTGTAAAGATATTGTGACCGCTCTGAGGTACAAGGTGTTGTAGGGAAGTTTGGCCTCCTCGCTTGACCATGTTCCTTGGATTGTCATCCTGACTTTTCATCTGTTGTATGAATCTTCCAAACCTAAGGGAGAAAGTCAGTGTTGAGTCCACCTCGACAAGAATTTTTTTGTGTGGGGGGAGAGGCATGGGTAAATTCAGGGAAAGGGGCTGCTTTTTCCATGCTGAAAAAAAGTTTACTTAAGAGAGTTCTTAGCAAGAATGGGCAAAGGACATGGTTTCTAAGGGAGCAAACCTTTTACCCAGAGGAATCTCACTGCAGGACTTCTGTTGAATGTCAGTTGCTGAGTATTAGCCCTAGAGAAGGAACTTTCTTTTGGCAGGAGGATCCTTACTTGAAATGTATCTACAGTACCTGACCGCGAGAATGTGTTTCCAGCACAATCCCGTAGCGCTGGTTCTCGGCGTCAGGGTACTGTACATCTCGCGCTGGCACGCTCATCGGGAAAGGAAAACTGTGTTTTTTCCTTTTGCGATGAGCGGCAAGCATTGCTGACAGGTGTCTGGTATGAATCTTGAGGGGGAACGTCGCGCCAAATTTTAAATAAAAAACCGGCATGGGTTCCCTTCCAGGAGCATACCAGTCCCTTAGGTCTGGTATGGATTTTAAGGGGAACCCCCTATGCTGAAAAAAAAAAGAAAACGGTGTGGGGGTCCCCCCAAGATCCATACCAGACCCTTATCCGAGCGCGCAGCCCGGTCAGTCAGGAAAGGGGGTGGGGACGAGCGAGCACCCCCCCCCCCGAACCGTACTAGGCCGCATGCCCTCAACATGGGGGGGATGGGTGCTTTGGGGTAGGGCCCCCAGATCCCGGCCCCCCACCCTATGTGAATGAGTATGGGGTACATCGTACCCCTACCCATTTACCTGGGGGAAAAAGTGTCAAAAAAACACACTAGACAGGTTTTTAAAGTAATTTTATTAGTCCGCTTCGGGAGTCTTCTTCCGACTTCTCTGCTCTCTCCGGCCTCTTCTCCCGGTGTCTGGTTCTTCTCCTGCTTTCCGGCCTGTTCTCCGCTCTCCGGTTCTTCTGCCGGGCTCCTCCACTATCTTCTGCTCTTTTGCCACTCTTTTGCTAGCTGTGGCCCGGTCTTCTCCTTCGTCTTGTTCCCTCTTCTCCTCTTCCCATGTTAACACAATGCTCTCTCCCGCTGTAATGCTGTGTGCGAGGTGCACAGCGACTTATATAGGCATGGGGTGTGGTCATCGGGTGACCCCTTATGGTGTCAGTCTCGGGGGCCTGATGGGACTGTGACGTCATAACCCCCCCACTGCTATAAGTGAGGGCATCTTTTCATTGTGAAGAGGGCTTGGTGGCCTTTTTGAGCTAGACCTTAGGCTGAACTTTTGAAGTTGAAACATGGGAGTAGCGTTGGTCTCATGATGTATTCCAGGGCATCTACGAAAAAAAAGAGCAGTTTAGGGCAGACCATGTTACCATCTACCTCCATGCAGTTTGATCCTTGTTTAACTGTTTAAGTCACGGGACCCCCGGCCCTCACTATTTTGAACTGGCTCTCAGAAAGTTTATTCCTGGAGCAGACTTTGCAGACTGATATAACTTTGACCCACCACTCACCTCTGCAAAACCCCCCCCCATATGCTTTTTTTTTAACCACTTAAGGACCAGCCTCGTTTTGGAATTTAGGTGTGTACATGTTTAAAACATTTTTTTTGCTAGTAAAAATTACTTAGAACCCCCAAACATTACATATTGTTTTTTTTTTTTTATAACACTCTAGAGAATAAAATGGCAGTCATTGCAATACTTTTTTGTTTTGACGTCGCTTCCGCCCTGCAATGTCATGGAGACGAGTGGGCGCCATCTTCCCCTCACTGGTCTCCATGCACAGCTAGGGGACAGACGCAATCACCTCAGCTGCTGCCGACGGCTCCAGTAAGCGGCGGAGGGCACCGGATCGCGGCGGGAGGGGGGGCCCTCTCCCGCCACCGATAAATGTGATCTTGCGGCGAATCCGCCGCAGAGACCACTTTTATCTTGTAGCCGACTGCCGCACGAAAACAAGGATACCGGGGTTATGGCAGCTAGCTGCTGCCATAACAACGATATCCGCCGCCAAATTTAGGATGTATACGTACATGCGGCAAGTGATTAAGCAGCCACCTGCCTCCGGGCCACCTTAGAACTTTCCATAAAGCCCACCATATGCTGCATCTCCCCGGGAGGATTCCCAATGCCTGCTGCCGAGCTTGGGGGTCACGTTTAATGCCTCCCGGCTCAGCATGCCTGTCCAAAGTGCTATATGTATTTTTGTATTTACTACTACTTTAGTACTTTAGCTAGTAATTTTTACATTTGTACTTTCTTGAGCTTTATCACTACTTGTTACCTGGGAACTCGAGGGTTTGTCCCCCCCTGTTTTATCAATGTATTTGTTCATTTGATGAGTTGCTGTTTGATAGAATTGCTTTGCAGGTGTGCTGCTTCGGTCTAAGAGTATTCTCGTTTTTCTTTCCTGGGGTTCCCCCCTTTTTATTTTTCATTGCACCCAACCCCCCCCCGACTCACCATTGCTAGGTGGAGCTGATACTCAAAACCAAACACCCCTTTCCACGCAGTTATGCACACACACCACTACATTAGTTGGACCATCCAGCCCAACACCTGTTTGTAAAACTTGTTTAACCACTTGCCTACTGGGCACTTTTACCCCCTTCCTGCCCAAGCCATTTTTCAGCTTTCGGCGCTGTCGCACTTTGAATGACAATTGCGTGGTCGTGCTACACTGTACCCAAACACATTTTTTTTTTTATCATTTTCTTCTCACAGAGCTTTCTTTTGGTGGTATTTAATCACTGCTGGGTTTTTTATTTTTTACAAAAAAAAAAAGACAAACTTTTGAAAAAAAAATGTTTTACTTTTTTTCCTGTTGGTAAATTTAAGTAACTAAGTAATTTTTCACCTTCACTGATGTGCGCTGATGAGGCAGCACTGATAGGCTCAACTAGTGGGCACTGATGAGGCGGCACTTATGAGCACTGATGAGGAGGCACTAATATGCCGCACTTATGGGGACGGCACTGTTAGGCGGCACTGATGGGCACTGATGGGCACGGATAGGCGGTAATGATGGGCATTGATGAGCGGCACTGGTGGGTGACACTGGGCATTGATCAGCAGTGATGGGCATTGATGGGTAGCCCTGATTGCCAGCACTGACTGGCATCGCTAATGGGCACTGATTGGTGGCACTGCTGCCACTGGTGGGCACTGATTGCTGGCATTGGTGGGCACTGATTGGTGACACTGTATTGCTTTATTGTAATCAGGGCACTGATGTCCCCCCTGCGTGGAGATGCCGCTGATCAGCTCTTCTTGCCACACACTCTCAGTGTGAGGCGAGGAGAGCCTATTACCGGCATCTCAGTGTTTACATGTGACCGGCTGTGATTGGACACAGCCGTTCACATGGTTAAAGAGCCATGGACGCAGCTCTTTACAGAGATTGGGGTTGCGCCGTGTCCTAGTAACACGGCGCGGCCACGTGCGAGCGGCCGTTCTGGGGCACAGTCATGACGTCGTCCCAGAACGAGAGCCACATCACCCCGCCGTCATTTGACGGTGTGCGGTCGGCAAGCAGTTAAAGTAGCAGGATTTACTGCCCCACCAAGTGAACAGTGTGTGGTACAAATACAATAGAATAGTTTAGGGATTACTGTTCAGTCCTCATATGTTAATGAATGCAGAGAAAAGTTTTTTTTTTACAGTCAGTACAAAATAAATCATATTTTGCTTTGGGGGACTAGAAGTAGTAATGAGAAGGCCTGGAACAATTGGGGGGGGGGGGGGATTTTTTAATTTTTTTTTCAGCCTTTTTTTTGGGGGGGTTCCGGAACAACAGGAAAAAAAATTGTTTGTTGGGATACAGCAGATGATAGTTTGTCTTCTCAGGCCTTAAGGCCTGGTCCGCACCTATGCTTTTTTTAGTGCATTTTCAGTTTTGCAGAAACGCACTACAGTCCATTTAACATGGTTTCCTATAGATGTAGTTCACATCTGTGCATTTTATGGTAAGGGCAAGGGACTTTTTCCTGGTTTTTTGGTTCCATAGACTTCAGTGGATCAAAAGCGTGTATTGAAAAACGCAAAATGCACCTGCAATATGCAAACTGAAACCTGCATAGGTGTGAATCAGGCCTAAAGAGATTAACAATAATAAAAACATAACAATCATTTCTGTACTTACCTGCTTTGTGCAATGGAATTGGAATGTGGTCAGTCCGCAAACCTCCTCTTCTCGTGTTCCATCGGTGCTCCTGGTCTCTCCTCTCTGGCAAATCTGGTGCGCGTGCTCCTGAGCCCCATAGCTGCGCCCATTGACACAGACAGCGGGACTCAGCCCCACCCCCAGCTCCCTCATCACTGGCATTGGTTGACAGCAGCGAGAGCCAATGGCTCCCAGTGCACCAGCTAAGCCAGTGAGACCCGGAAGTGAGGGGAGAGTAAAGCTGCAGACATGCACAGCGCTGGATTGAATGAGGGCTCAGGTAAGTAAAAAAGGGGAGGGGGGATGCTGATGGCTAAACATTTTTTACCTTAATGCAAGGAATGCATTAAGGTAAAAAAAAGTTTAGGCTTTAGAACCACTTTAATTGACAGGTAAGAGGGTAAATTTTGTCTGACAAACTAGTATTCTCTTCTTTAACCTTTAACTATACTGTAGTCTGGTCAGTAAATTGGTCCCCCCCCCCCCCCCCCCTCCTCTCAGTAAAATGGTGAGACCAGCATCTAGAGCAGTGTTTCTCAATTCCAGTCCTCAAGGCACACCAACAGGTCATGTTTCCAGGATTTCCCTCAGATGAAACGGCTGTGGTAATTACTAAGTCAGTGAAACTGATCAAATCACCTGTGTAAAATAATGGAAAGCCTGAAAACATGACCTGTTGGTGCGCCTTCAGGACTGGAATTGAGAAACACTGATCTAGAGTTTGGAAACATTTCCACAGTGCAGTTTCTGCTGAGAGCAAAGCTGTAATTTCCAAATATAGTAAAAAGATATATTTTCATAGGATGACAAAACGCATCCTGGCATGCCAAAGGTGCCCTAAATGCATTAACCACTTAAGGACAGGACCATTATGCTGCTTAAGGACCAGAGGACTTTTTCCAATTTGGCACTGCGTCGCTTTAACTGCTAATTGCGCAGTCATGCAATGCTGTACCCAAACGAAATTTGCGTCCTTTTCTTCCCACAAATAGAGCTTTCTTTTGATGGTATTTGATCACCTCTGCTGTTTTTATTTTTTGCGCTATACACGGAAAAAGACCGAAAATTTTGGAAAAAAAATGATATTTTCTACTTTTTGTTCTAAAAAAAAATCCAATAAACTCAATTTTAGTCATACATTTAGGCCAAAATGTATTCGGCCACATGTCTTTGGTAAAAAAAATGTCAATAAGTGTATATTTATTGGTTCGCGCAAAAGTTATAGCGCCTACAAACTAGGGTACATTTTCTGGAATTTACACAGCCTTTAATTTATGACTGCCTATGTCATTTCTTGAGGTGCTAAAATGGCAGGGCAGTACAAAACCCCCACAAATGACCCCATTTTGGAAGTTGTCACTAAATGATATATTGCTCACACAGGCCATGGGCATATGTGGAATTGCACGCCAAAATACATTTAGCTGCTTCTCCTGAGTATGGGGATACCACATGTGTGTGACTTTTTAGGAGCCTAGCCGCGTACGTGGCCCCGAAAACCAATCTCCGCCTTCAGGATTTCTAAGGGTGTAAATTTTTGATTTCACTCTTCACTGCCTATCACAGTTTCAGAGGCCATGGAATGCCCAGGTGGCACAAACCCCCCGAAATGACCCCATTTTGGAAAGTAGACACCCCAAGCTATTTGCTGAGAGGCCTGGTGAGTATTTTGCAGCTCTCATTTGTTTTTGAAAATGAAGAAAGACAAGAAAACATTTTTTTTTTTCAATTTTCAAAACTTTGTGACAAAAAGTGAGGTCTGCAAAATACTCACTATACCTTTCAGCAAATAGCTTGGGGTGTCTACTTTCCAAAATGGGGTCATTTGGGGGGGGGGTTTGCCACCTGGGCATTCCATGGCCTCAGAAACTGTGATAGGCAGTGAAGAGTGAAATCAAAAAATTTACGCCCTTAGAAAGCCTGAAGGCGGTGCTTGGTTTTCGGGGTCCCGTGCGCGGCTAGGCTCCCAAAAAGTCCCACACATGTGGTATCCCCATACTCAGGAGAAGCAACAGAATGTATTTTGGGATGTAATTTTACATATTCCCATGGCATTTTTGAGCAATATATCATTTAGTGACAACTTTGTGCAAAAAAAAAAAAAAAATTGTCTCTTTCCCGCAACTTGTGTCACAATATAAAATATTCCATGGACTCGACATGCCTCTCAGCAAATAGCTTGGGGTGTCTACTTTCCAAAATGGGGTCATTTGGGGGGGGTTTGAACTGTCCTGGCATTTTATGCACAACATTTAGAAGCTTATGTCACACATCACCCACTCTTCTAACCACTTGAAGACAAAGCCATTTCTGACACTTTTTGATTACATGAAAAAAATATTTTTTTTTGCAAGAAAATTACTTTGAACCCCCAAACATTATTTTTTATTATTGTTTCATTTTTTTTTTTTTCACACAGTATTTGCGCAGCGATTTTTCAAACGCATTTTTTGGGGAAAAAACACACTTTTTAAAATTTGAATGCACTAAAACACACTATATTTCCCAAATGTTTGATGAAATAAAAAAGTTGATCTTAGGCCGAGTACATGGATACCAAACATGACATGCTTTAAAATTGCGCACAAACGTGCAGTGGCAACAAAATTAATACATTTTTAAAAGCCTTTACAGGTTACCACTTTAGATTTACAGAGGAGGTCTACTGCTAAAATTACTGCCCTCGATCTGACCTTCGCGGTGATACCTCACATGCATGGTGCAATTGCTGTTTACATTTGACGCCAGACCGACGCTTGCGTTCGCCTTAGCGCGAGAGCAGGGGGGACAGGGGTGCTTTTTTTTTTTTTTTCTTTATTATTTTTTTGCTTTTTTATCTTATTTTTAAACTGTTCCTTTTCATTTTTTTTTTTTTTAAATCCTTTTTATTGTTATCTCAGGGAATGTAAATATCCCCTATGATAGCAATAGGTAGTGACAGGTACTCTTTTTTGAAATAATTGGAGTCTATTAGACTCTAGATTTCTCCTCTGCCCTCAAAGCATCTGACCACACCAAGATCTGTGTGATAAAATGCTTCCCCAATTTCCCAATGGCGCTGTTTACATCCGGCGAAATCTAAGTCATAAAATGCTCGTAGCTTCCAGTTTCTTAGGCCATAGAGATGTTTGGAGCCACTCTGGTCTCTGATCAGCTCTATGGTCAGCTGGCTGAATCACTGGCTGCATTCTCAGGTTCCCTGTTGAGACAGGAGAGCCAGAGAAAAACACGGAAGACGGGGGGGGGGGGCGGCATTAGCCGCTAGGATTGCTTTTACATGAAAGCCGACCGCTGGCTGAAAAGAATGATACCAAGATGATACCTAAACCTGCAGGCATCATTCTGGTATAACCACTCAAAGTCGTGAATGGCGTACCTGAAGATAAAAAAATGGTTAACAATAAAGCACAGTAAACGGTAAAGTATAAAAAATTGCATACCTGAAAAGCAAACATGATAAAACATAATAACAATAAAACATTGCAGAATAGAATACAGTAAAAAAAGAGCAGAACAAGAGAGAGAGAGAGAACGATAAAACGACAACTATTTTTTTTTATTTTATATTTTTGTTTGTGTTTTTTTTTTTTCTTCTTCTTCTTTTTTTTTACTTTTTTTTTTGTAACTGTAACTTTTATAACTGTAACCCGTTCCAGGTTCGGGTCTCTCAAAATGCGATGGCATCTTGGGAGACACTGTGAAAGTGTACCTAGTCTGTGCAATGCTGTACCCTACGCTAATACTCAACTTTAGCGTTCAAAACATTCACCAATGCAAAGAGCAGGATTATCAGGACAGGAGGGACAATAATAGGTGGTGTCACGCCTATATCCGCGCTTGCTGCAGACACAACATCTTTTTTGGGGGGGTTCGTTGGGTAGGGGTACTCGGGAGGACATAAAGAAAATGCCTCTCATGCAGCCGACTGCATTTGGTTGGGGATGTGAATGGGGGAAGTACGGGTGCTGCAGAAGTGGTGGGTTCCCAATTAGGATTGGCGAATGCAGCAGGAAGGGCATTATGGGCACGATGGGCCTGTGTTTGTCTTTTTGGTGGCAGCGGGACACTACTTGTGCTTGCCACCTCACCAGCTTGAACTGCACTTATGGGACTCGCCACGTCACCAAGTATTACTGCAGTGCTGGTTTGACTACGACTGGGGTGTACTAGGCCGCTGGTGCTTGCCAGTTCACCAAAACGCTACCAAAAAAACTGTTAGCGATCGCAGGGATCAGGCCTGACTCTGCGAACGCTGCAGTTATGCGTTTAGTAAGTGTCAGTGATCGATCTATACTGCTCTTGGGTGGGCTGGGCTGGGCCGGGCGGAGGGGCAAAACGCAGGTGCTAGCAGGTATCTGGGCTGATCCCGATAACACTGCGTTTTTGGGAACCCTAAACTGCCGGGGATGCCAGTATAGATCAAATATTGATCCGTTCAGATACTATACCACCAAGGAGGTGTACGGTGCGTGCGTGGGTGTTAGCGCTGCTGGTGCTTGCCAGTTCCCCAAAACGCTACCAAAAAAACTGTTAGCGATCGCAGGGATCAGGCCTGACTCTGAGAACGCTGCAGTTATGCGTTTAGTATTTTGTAAGTGACAGTGATCGATCGATACTGCACTTGGGTGGGCTGGGCTGGGCCGGGCGGAGGGGAAAAACGCAGGTGCTAGCAGGTATCTGGGCTGATCCCGCTAACATTGCATTTTTGGGAACCCTAAACTGCTGGGGACGCTAGTATAGATCTGATCGGATCAGATATTGATCCGTTCAGATACTATACCACTAAGGGAGGCGTATGCTGCGTGCGTGGGTGTTAGCGGTACTGGCGCTAATCTGCCGCTGCCTGGGGCGACGCATATCACCGCGGAACGGAAACTGCCGAGCCGAGGAGAGATGACATCACATCCTCTGCCTCTGTGTACTACACAGAGGCAGAGGAAGATCCTCATTGGCTGGGAGCGATCGCGAGGGGGGGGCCATGATCGGATGGCCTCCCCCTCATCTCTGATCGCTGCCAGACCAAAGGCGACCGCCTCAGGCACAGGGGGGGTCCGATCGGACCCCCCGCCCGCAGGAAGGCAATCACGTACCAGGTACGTGATTTTGCCTGCCCGTGCCATTCTGCAGACGTATATCTGGTGAGGCGGTCGTCAAGTGGTTAAAAAATACTTTATGAAATTAAATGATGAGGACCATCATGAAAGTGCAAGTACCTTTTACATAGTAAGAAGAGAAGAAAAGATTGATCGCACACTTGAATCCAAAAAATGCAGGGTTCTTTCCGTGTGAAATTCGTCAACTGCTCATCATTGCAACTTTGTCTGGCTTATGACAATAAAGAAATTTCTACAGAATCTTTTGGATTCAAGTGTGCGATCAATCTTTTCTTCTCTTCTTGATATTGCCTACGGTGATGAGCCGGGATCAGCACCTTGGATCGAATGTGTCCATTTTTTGCCTGAAGCGGTGTATGCACCTTTGTTCTGTTTCCAGCTTTTACATAGTAGGTAAGGTTAAATAAGGACAATAGTCCATCCAGTTCAACCTGTGTAGGTGTACATGTTCCCTGCAGAGTAATCATCCCCAAGTCACCTTTAGGGCAGCTTACAGAAAGGGAGGCTCCTCCCACCTAGCACAGGAAACACATAATCCACATTTATATAAGGACAAGCATAGCAACCAAACCCTCAGTATGTGTGTTTCCCCTGGCCAGGACGGGTGCACAGTGTGTTTTGGTTTTTTTTTTTTTTTTTGTCGGGCCTGCATGCTAGGTGGCAGGGTCCTCCCGGCTACAGCATCCTTGAACAGGTGCAGTGAACCTAGGGAGGCATGTAGCTCGGGCTCTCTCTGACTGCCCTGGAAGGGAGTCTGGAATTCTTTTACTCCGGGAGACCCCCTATTTTCATAGGAGTCTGTTTAAGGTCAGGTACACTGGCAGTGTGGGATTTTGACTCAGTCTTCCGGGGGACAGTGCAGACTTGTGGTGTCCTGATACTTGCAGAGTAGCCATTTCCATGCAGCCCAGCGTCCTGGTGTCTCGGCACTGCGGGCAGGGGCACAGTTGGCTCAGGAGTGAAGAAAGTTGCTTGGTGGCCATGTTTTTAGTATGAAACACCAGCCTGGTGGTATGTGCTGGCAAGCTCCATGCACTGTTCCAGGGGAGGTGCCCGATTCACAGCGCCAGCCCAGAATTCTCCCTGCTCGACTTTTCAGGGCTACAGAGAAGATAGTCTCCTCCCTGTGCTTGAAAGTCACCAGGGAGGAGACTGTACGTGGGGAAGCAGGTCTGGGGCACCTGCAGACTCTGATAAGAAAGGGGTAATGAGAGTTCCTCTTTCTTTTCTTACTCCCTGGGGGAGGGGACACGGGGGGTTTCGGTTTAATTCTCTGTACTATCCACAGACCAGCATGGCAGACCTTGGGAGTCTGACTGTGTGTCTATCCCTTTTTCCATACTGGTGGGGGGGGGCTTCATTTGGGTCTTCCTAGGTGACAGGGGTGCTGGTCGCATGGTGATTGTCTGCCTCCTGTCTCTCCTTGTAAAAGGCTCTTACCACCTTGCGTGCTCCCCCTGTAGGAAACAGGACAGGAACAAAAAGAGAGCTAAAGGGGTATCGCCCAAGACGGAGATATGCACAGCCTGCAAGTACAGGTTATCTACTACCTGGAAACCAGCTCCAGTGCTGTAACGCTCTTTAAAGGATTCCAGAGGAGAAGCAGCTATACTTGCAGAGAGTCTCGGCAGGCTCTAGTGTAGCCCTCCCTTACTCACATTTGGTCAAACTCCATCTCCTCAGTTGCTGGCTGGGCTACTGATTTAATATGGATGGATCATGGCCGCTGGCTTCCCCAAATTTTTTGGAGGGAGAACTGCATAGCTGGAGCAGGCCACGCCTCGGTGATCAGTGAGACTGAAGCAGAGGCATCCAGATTCCCTGACTATTCCCAAATGGCAGGGGCGCATGTCTACTGAGGTAGGTGAACTATGGTGCATAGGCCAGGACAGAATGCAGCTTGCTATGCTGCAGGTCCCCCTGAATGGACAGCAGTATATGGTGTGTTTTTGAGTACACCCTGGTGCCATCATCCACAGACTCCAGGGAGGGCGTGCAAAAGGGTGAGGGATGAATCAGTAGGCAGACCTGGATCTTCCCAGGATTATTACAGCAGAACTCGCCTGGTCAGCAAAGCTACACCATGCAGTCATGTTCCCCCATGATACCTGCTATGAATTTGACAGATGGCTCCAAGGTAGGTTGATTGGAGTTTTGTTTTTTCTTATAGCTCTTCTTTCTACCATACCATACCATACCATACCATACTGTGGGGAGGCACAGTGTGGGATTACCCTTAGGAGGATGTCCTCTTTGTTGGTTGCTATGGGCTTTTGCATGCCTTCTACAAGCACAGGGTGAATGTGCTTTGTGTTCCTGTCCACCGTTAATGTGGTCAGTTGGAGGCAGAGGCCTGTCAATCTGCAGAGCTAGTGCTGCCAAACTTGGAGAACAGCAGAAGCTGCAACCTGTTAACTCCTTCCTACATTTTATGTCATAATTGTGCATGTGCAGTGGTCCAGGGGTCTGCTTGCTCCAGCACCCCCTGAGCCCTGCACATGGATGTTATAGGGAAAAACACATATAGGAGAAATGTATGCGCTGCGCACCCCGAAGCAATATAATGGCAAAAAAGGACAGGTTCCCAGATGGGGCTTTGGACAACAATATTTTATGGTCATAAGTACAATATACATGTACATATAGTACAATACATATTCCACAATATAGGATTGGCAAATTTACACGAAAATGGTGAACTCTGCACTCTGTAAGTTGCGTACCCCTGAACTCTGCACCCTGTGCAAAGCGCAGAGTGCACTTGCGACTGGGGGTCAGGGGGCCCTTTATGGTTTCTTGCATTGGGGTTGTGAAGGTTCTAGTTACGCCTCTGGGATTGTCCACACTCAGCCAATCAGACAGACATCTGCCCTTTAGCTCACACTGCATACTACTAATTGCATGGGGAATGGCCCTGCAACAGGTCTCCCACCTTCCCCCCGAGGTTCCCACATAGAGGGTGCGAAACACAAAGTTGCATACCTCCATCCAGAGCGATGCATTCCTGTACAGTGACAGCAGCCATATCAAGAACTCCCAGTGGGCCCTGTGTGCCCGGCTGGTCTGCACACCACTGTGTGCATTGCTCCTACAGTAATGAAGATCGCACTCTGGAATGTTTCTTTGCAGCACTCGGCGGAGGGGGGTGGTGCGGGGTCTGTGCCTAGTGCACAGCAGATAGAAAGCTACCCCCCTTCCCCACATATGATACGGTTGGAGATAGAAGCAAGATCGCGCTAGGGGAATCGGGGCCACCCCGGGAACAAGGATTATGGTATGCTGGGGGGGTACTGACAGCAACGGGGCCAGGTCGCCATTGCAACCCCTGTACTTACGCCCCTATTTCGAGGAGACTCCTATTTGCTTCTGTTCCAAGTAAAATATTTGGTTATGTCTAATAACTGAAGCTGTACCTATTATGGGTTACCAGTATCAGCTATGCACTCCAGTTTGTGTGCTTAGTCTTAGACTTCTATCACCTGGAGCTCCCTGGGTTTCACCACTGGATTGGTAGCCAGAGACTAGGCTATATTTTATGACATGTGATTATGTGAATTGTTGGCTTTGTGGCGATCAATTGCATATGTATTGCTGTTTGTGGGATACACTATGACTCTGACCTCATACGTCACCAGTATGTTGTGTCTATGTATTTAAATTGGAGCTAATGTTTGTGTTTTATTTATATTCTTTTGGTATCATTGTGGATCATGCCTCATATGTGATTCAGTATCTCAACTTTGCATATGTAATAGCTCAAATGGTCTGCTGGATGTGTAGACCTCATTTGTATATGTGGCGTTTGAATTGGGAGGCTTTTATCTGACATTTACATTGTCTTGTACAATATGTGTTGTCTTGATACATTTAATGTACGTAGACGACAGGGATGTAAATGGGTTAGAGAAACAAATGTCTGGTTGCTGAGACCATATACCTATTTATATATAATTTATATTTATATTTCCCAACCTATTTTATTATATATGTGATATTTATTACATTAGTCTTTGAGAGATGGTCCTTGTTGCAGAAGCTTCTGCAAGATTTGTTGTATGAATACATATCAACACTGGTCTTGTGTATTCTACAAGATACTTTCCTTTTTATGTTTCTGTTCTGGGGCCCAAACAACGGCAAGAGGTCATCAAAATATTACTGGACCCAGGGGCGTGGCCTGGCAAGTAATGGAGTGAGACGTAGGTAGAGTGAGCTCCCTGCACACAAACTCCTGTACGAGATCCTGCGGAACCATATACGGATATAAAACATCCCACGGACACCCCCTTCTGTCCCGGGATCGCTGCGAAACATGTCTCCGCCAAAACGGGGCACTACAGCAGCGGATAAACTCGCCAATACCGCCACCAGGAGAAAAACATGCAGCAGAAAGATGGCGCTGACACGTGTGCGGGCCCGGAGCCTCAGAATACAGACACGGCCAAAGTACTGGAAGCTATAGCTGCTCTACAAGGTACCCTGACTGCAAAGATTGATGAAGTTAAAATCGACATCTCCCTCATAAGACAGGATTTCTCCAAATTAAAGGACAGGGTCACAGAGGCAGAGACTAGAATCAGCAATGCGGTGGATGCCTTGCACCCCATGAGGCACACTACCGAGGAGATACAAAGGCAGTTACAACAACTCCATGCCCACCAGGACGACATGGAGAACTGCCTCAGACGCTGTAATCTCCGCTTCATAGGACTGCCAGAAAAAGAAGAAGGCGCTGACCCAACTACTTATCTAGAATCACTCCTGATTAAAACATATGGCCGGGAGGCCTTCTCAGTAATGTTTGCGGTGGAGAGGGCACACCGCATTCCAGCGCGACCCCCACCACCCGGAGCGCCTCCCCGCACATTCATTGCCAAATTTTTAAACTTCAGGGACAAAATCCTCAAACTCGCCCGGGAGAGAGGAAATATCCAAATTGGAAACAGCCAGATTGCAGTATTTCCAGATTTTTCCAGCAAGGTGCAAAGGAAAAGAGCACAGTACCAAGAAGTGAAGCGCCGTCTGAGGACCCTTCACCTCAAGTATGCGATGTTATTTCCCGCCAGACTGCGGGTGGAAGAAGACGGAAGAGCGCAGTTTTTTGATGATCCGACGGCAGCGGCGGCTTGGCTGGATCGGAGGGACAGACATGTTTAATCAGCTTATGACTACATAATCACAGTGAGTAATTATTGATACTACACAAAATCCTGCAACCCAGAAACCTGCATAGGGTTATTGCATACGGGGGAAAATTTAAAAACACGCTTGTGCAAAGTGAAGAGGAAAAGGATAAAGGCAATATCTCCTATACAATTACTGTATGGAACACACAAGGAAATAAAGTTACGCAGGTTACAGTGCGCGCCTTTCCCAACAGAGATGAAGAGGACCTACTATAGTTGATTGCATTACAGGATGTTTAGAAGGTTGGGATAAACTGTACCGCAACACCCCGGAATATAGGGAACACTTTGAACACTTCCTTGAAGAAGAAGTGCAGAAGGAACTCAATGACTGCAATGGGTGGAAGTCCTACATGTAATCGCTCCACATTTGACAGGGGAACATTCGCCCCCTTAGTAAAGTTAGCTCAGCATGAAGCAAAAACACCGTCATTGCAATTAAGATTTGTGCCTCCAGCGGACTGTAACCGCTGGATGATATGCTATATGCTGACAGTTTGGGTTTGTATGCTCACATCAAGTTGGGGAGATGTGCGGCTGGGAGGGTTGGGAATTGTTAAAAGGACAAGTTTTAGTTTTCTTTACTTTGGGAATATAAATACTGATGTGATCTTATTACAGCTAGATAAGCAAAATGTATGTAACAGCAAGGTATGTAACAGCAGAATAACACAGAATAACGGGCAGACAATATGGGGTCTGTACAATCTTGTAATCATAATGGATAGCATTTATACTAAATATGAACAGGGAGCAGCATGACCAATGTTAAATTTCTGACCCGTCAGTTCCCGCAATTTGGATGGGTGATTTTAATCAAACCATGAATCCAACCCTGGACAGACCAGGCATAGGAGATACATCCAGGGCTATACCGCACCAAACCAGACTCTGTAGACTATTCACAGAATTTGCTCTCACAGACGTATGGAGATGGCAGAACCCGTCCCAAAAAGCATATACATGTCACTCGGTAGGCAGTGATACGATGTCCAGAATTGATTTTATAATGGTCTCAAATTCAATCCTACCCAAAATTACAGGGTCAGGTATAGCTCCAAGGGCTCTATCAGATCACTCACCCTGTTGGATAACAGCATCTCTATTAAAAGAGAAGCCCACATCTACTTGGAGGCTGAACCCATTCTGGCTATCGGTCCTGCCTGATCTTGAGAACATAGGGCAAGAGCTACGATACATCCTAAATAATTTAAACACAACAGATTCAGATACCGCAGTATGGGATAACTTCAAAAATCAAGCTAGTAGACTATTGTCAACAAGAATAAACAGATTTAAAAGTTCCTCTAAACTGCTTTTACAGATAACCACTGATAAATTACAGGAATTGGAGCAAGGGTACGCACAAGATCCAAGCACTGACAACCTACATAAAGTACAAATGCAATCTAGAGTAGTAACCCAAATGCATACAGAGAAAGCTAAACAACAGATATTTTTTAAAAAACAAAGAATCTTTGAACATGGGGAACGAGCAGGTAGACTACTGGCGTACTTAGTTAATTTAAATGATAAACCCCCAGTGGTGGTAACCCTAGCTACCCAACAAGGTGACCCGATGACATACCCACACGAAGTAGCAGATAGCTTTCTAAACTTTTATAGGAATCTATACAAAACTCCGCGCAAGAAATTAAAAACCATCTACACGGCATTCAGTTTCCAAGACTCACCACAGAACAGGTTGAGTTATTGGACGCCCCCATTAGCCAAGAGGATATTTCTGAAGCAATGTCCCAGCTTGCTAAATCTAAGGCCCCTGGTCTGGACGGCCTGCCCCTTGAATTTTATACTACATTCTCTGATATTCTAATCCCAAAAATGCATAAACTATATCAGCTAATATTTAAACATAAAACACTCCCCCCTTCAATGCAAGAAGCACAGATAATAGTCCTACCCAAACCAGGAAAAGACCCTAGATATCCCGAGTCCTACCGCCCAATCTCGCTACTTCAAGTGGATATAAAAATATTGGCCAAAATTTTAGCATCCCGCCTAAATAAAGTTATATTATCACTAATCCACCCTGACCAGACAGGATTCATGCCCGGTAAGAATACGGCCATGAATATAAGACGACTTTTCTTAAATCTCCAAGCACAGCATGACAACCAGGGTACCAGAATAGTAGTGGCCCTAGACACAGCAAAGGCCTTTGACTCAGTGGAATGGTCCTTTCTGTGGGAGTGCTTACGTGAATATGGTTTTGGCCCAAATTTTTTACAGTGGGTACAAATACTCTACCAGTCACCAAAGACACGAGTTTTCGTTAATGGCTGGATGTCGGGGCAATTTCCTCTTGAAAGAGGCACGCGCCAGGGATGTCCCCTATCCCCATGCTTTATGCCCTGGCAGCCGAGCCATTGGCCATAGCCATAAGAGCGGACACTGACATAGTTGGACTGAGAATAGGTAACTATACAGAAAAGATCGGACTATACGCAGATGACACGATACTATACCTAGCCGATCAAGGCCCATCGTTACAGGCGGCCCTAGACACGATAGATAAAATGGGGAAGTTTTCAGGTCTACGTATAAACTGGGAAAAATCCCAAATACTCCCTCTAGGCCAGTTTCCCCCAAACAATATACATCCAGAACTACCGCTAGTTAGGGTAAACACAATTAAGTATCTGGGGGTACAGGTCACGAGGGACCTACGCGAATACTCAACCAACAATATAGAACCGTTGTTTGCCATGATCAAAACTAAAACGCAAGCCTGGTCCAAATTACCACTGGGAGTAATGGGCAGAATAAATATAATAAAAATGATTGTTCTGCCCAAGATCCTATACATGGTATGGCACGCTCCACTATATATACCCATCGGGATATTTAAAAAAATGGAATCTATACTGAACACCTTTGTTTGGGGACATCAAAGACATAAGGTAGCTTGGAATATCCTTAAAAACCCTACAGACATGGGGGGGGGGCATCTCTACCAGATCTGCAAGAATACTATATAGCGGCACAGCTATCACATATGCATCACTACCACAACAAAGAAAAACAACGATATAGTACACTAATATCTTGTAGCCCAGGCAGCCCCCTAACTACTCCACTTCAACTTATAATAAGAGGAGGTCAGTTTAATAGGAAAGGCCCGCATTTCAACGACGGGGTACTTCACCATCACCAAAAAATATGGGGATTAGCCCAGAAAAAGCTTAGAATAGGACACATTCACACACTCACACTCCTTTATGGGCCAACAACCAGTTAGCAGAGCTCAAAAAAATACCAGACCCTACCTTATGGGCTAACTATGGAATTATATATTTACACCAAGTAATGACAAACTCCAGTCCTAAAGCCTTTAATACTCTTAAAGATGAATACTCAATCCCGCAACAACTACTATTCAAATATCTACAACTTCGACATGCCCTGCGCTCTCAATTTAGAAACGAAAGTTGTCACCTGGAATACCCTCAAATTTTAGATATAATACTGGGACCGGAACCGCAAAAATTGATATCCAACCTATATTACTGTATCAGGATGCCCAAAATTAAAGAAGTGGTACAAAAAGCCAAAATAAGATGGGAAAGTGATATAGGAGTCATCAGTGACTCGGATTGGGAGGAAATATTAGAAAATGTAAAAGTAACATCTCCAAAATTGTCTGATAGATTAACGCAGGTATATATTATCCATCAAGCATACCTGACACCCAACAAACTAAGGAAATTTCAACCCACACGAACCATATTGTGCCCTCACTGTGCGGGAGAAGGGGGCAGCTTCTATCACTTGATTTGGGAATGCACTGTCCTCCATACATACTGGAGTCAAGTAATTAAGTTTCTACACGACCAAATGGGCTCCCCTGTAGTACTAGACCCAAAGCTTTGTATATTGGGTCTCCTTCCAGACACAGACATCGATAAATACCAAGCCATATTTATATCTGAAGTCCTATTTATGGCCAGAAAAGTAATAGCCAAGGCCTGGATGCAGAACGTAACCCCCACCATAAGTACCTGGAAGAGAGATGTTAACAATTCCCTCCCATACAAACAATTGATCTATAAACATAGGGGAAGTAGCCAGAAATACTCAAGGATTTGGGATGGGTGGCTGGGAGACGGGGAAACGTGTGTATAGGAACACATGGAGACAATTCTGTCAACATTTTTGAGTAACTAATGTCTGACTGTAAGTTATTTACAAGCTATAGTACAAAGGGTTTACTTGTGATTTACAATGCCAGCTTCGCAAGTAGCAATTATATGTAAACATACCACATGTGCCTGTATGTTATGTATCTATATATAGGCCTCAAAGCTGCTGTATAAACTCTGCTCGATTTCAATAAAGTTTGTTTTCCCAATGAAAAAAAAAAATATATTACTGGACCCGGTTGCAAAACCGCAACCGGGTCCAGCTTCCAAACCTTCTTGAAACATTACCAACTGGACCTGTTCTCAAGCCAGGAACAGACCGTCGGGAGGAAGGTGCTTCAAGCTATGGTCCTACCCTAATCACGTGGTTCTATTTTGTCCTCTCTGTAAGCCATCCTGGAAGATGACTTGGGAAAACTGAGTTATAACCTGTTAACTCACTTTCCAGGTATCTTCCAGGACAGCACTAGTTCCCGCCCTACTATTGTTTTAAAAGATACGTTTTTATTGTTGCCATGCCTACGGTTACTTGTTATCACTGAGGGTCTGGTTGCTATGCTTGTCTTTTTATAATGTGGATTATGTGTTTCCTGTGCTAGGTGGGGAAGAGCCTCTCTGCAAGTCGTCCTGGAAAGTGAGTTAACAGGTACTAACACTGTTTTGTGCTGCTTCTGGATCATCACAAAGTGTTTCTTCACTGGTCGAAGGATATAGGTGAGATCAGTGGTGAACAATGGACTATGACCCTAGAATCTGTACCCCTAATTGTCTGCCTTCAATAAGCTTAAGCAATTATTTATACTTCATCGGGTCTATAGAACCCCTTAAAAACTGTTTAGGATGGGGTAAGAAAGATACATCTATGTGCCCTAAATGCAAACTATATCCACATGATGTGGCGCTGTCCGAAGCTTTCCAGATATTGGACCAAGGTTTTGCAAACGATCTCAGCTGCCAAAATTATTGTACCCTCAAATCCACTAGTATGTCTGTTGGGAGCATTTGATGCTGAATTGCATCAACCAGTGGTTTATATTGTGGTCTCCCGACTTTTGTACCTTGCTAGAAAACTTATAGCTAGATTTTGCATGTCATCTACCTCTCTGACCTGTAAGCAATGGGTAAATTATGTTAACTCCTATATAGAAATAAACCTCAAGAAATGTGGGATTTTATAGGCAATCAAAAAAAAATTATATTTAAAAAATGTATATTTTATTATAACAAATTACAATAAAATTCTAAAATTGGAAATGCAACACATTGCAACAATAATATCAACTGTACAAAAAAACTCTGTCAGACATAAAGTGGTAGTCCCCATCTACTTGCTGTTCCTTTCATCGATAGATTACAAAGGAATACAGTAGAAAGGGATCTCCCACGCGTTTCAAATTGTACTGTTTTATAGAAATCTTCTTCAAGGAATAATACCACTTCGTTTCAATTGATGAACAATTAGTGCTATGTATAATGATGCGTATAAAATACATATAAACATAGATCATCCATATGCACATATAACTTATAATGTAAAAGCTTATTTAGCAGGAACACTCCTCTAGATGGCAAGAAAACCATGCATCAGTGTATCAAAAGTCTTCCACCAAAGTATCAACATCCATTAGAACCCGGCTTGGTACTGCCCCCAAAGAAGATGGAAAAATCGCACTATGGGACAAAGGGAACAAGACAAAAAAAGATGGTAAATCCCTGGGAAGATAATTAGTGGCGTGATGGGGATAACCAACAAAATGGATGATGTTGGAATCCCTGTTGTACCGCGCATGCCCGGTAAAATGATAACGCAGTTCGCGGCAGCATGCGCAACCGCGTCACTGACCTGCCTACCCTTACCGAATCATAATCTGTCTCAGGACTCGCAGCATAAATGGGAAACCCACCAAAAAGGACCCCAAAATTAAACCAGAAGGGAGCCAATTTCAGATTTAAATTGGTCTCTTATAACCAAATAGATAGTGCTCCTGCTATTACATATTTTATATATATATATATATATATATATATATATATATATATATATATATATATATATATATATATATATATATATAAAATATATATATATATATATATATATATATTTGGCAATTCGGTGCAACAGGGATTCCAACAACATCAATCTTGGTTATCTCCCCATCACGCCGCTATCCTGGTCTCCGAAAGTGGTGATCCTGAGACAGGATATGATGCGGCAATGGTAAACGTGGCCATTAAGCAATCGCGTACATTGATGTGAATTGCGTCTTTTTCCCGCACATGTGCGCGTTATAACAGGGATGCCGATTAGCACCCATCTACGCCATTCCTCTTCCATCCATCCAGAGTACAGATTCTCCATTGATGTGGAGTGAAGCTAGACATTCCAAACTTGCTACCAGTGCTTTGGGACTCTGCCACATGCTACAGCTGATATTCACAACTTAAATTCATCTGACAAAATGCAAGATTGGACATAGTTTTTTTACAAGTAAGTTAATCCATTTTTTATGGCAGTTACTGGGCCAGCCTTTCGGTGAATATCATCTAGGTTGACCCAGTATCCCTTGGAATAGATATTAATCATCTTCCCAGGGATTTACCATAATTTTTTTGTCTTGTTCCCTTTGTCCCATAGTGCAATTTTTCCATCTTCTTTGGGGGCAGTGCCAAGCCAGTTGCTAATGGATGTTGATACTTTGGAAGTCTTAAGATACACTGATGCATGGTTTTATTGCCATCTAGAGAAGTGTTCCTGCTAAATAAGCTTTTACATTGTAAGTTATATGTGCATATGGATGGTCTATGCTTGTATGTATTTTATACGCATTATTATACATGGCACTAATTGTTCATCAACTGAAACAGTTTTTTTTTCAAAAAGATTATTATTCCCTGAAGAAGATTTGTCTATAACAGTACAATTTGAAACACGTTGGATATCCCCTTCTACTGTATTCCTCTGTAATCTATCGATGAAAGGAACAGCAAGTAGATGGGGACTACCACTTTATGTCTGACAGAGTTTTTTGTATAGTTTATTGTTGCAATGTGTTGCATTTTCAATTTGGGAATGTTATTGTAATTTGTTATAATAAAATCTACATTTTTTTAAATATAATTTTCTTTTTTAATTGCCGATAAAATCCCACATTTCTTGAGGTTTATTCTATATACTGTTTAAGGGGTGATGGCAATATACATATTCGGCTATGTGAATCATTCAATTATGTTAACTCCTTACTTCCTTTTGATTTGGTTTGGCAAGGCTGGCTAGATATTCTGAGCTTAGAACCTAAGCTGGCCGCTCCCGCCCCCTCCACAGCCTGGGGGGTGGGGCCGCGCAGGGCAAAGAGTCTCACTGAGTCATCAGCTCTCTGCTCAGTGAGCTGTGAGAACCGAGTGATCCTCAGTGTTTGATTGCTCAGTTCTCAGTGTTAGAGCCGTCGGAGGATGGATGCAGCGTCGGTCCGATGCTGCATCTAACTACTGTAGGTAAGTGTAATTCTAAAAAAAAAACAACAAAAAACCCTTACATGTCTTTTAATGTTTATGGATGTTATATGACCCCTCCAATTTTTCTTTTTCATTTGCTTGTACTTTTGATATATTGTACTGTTGATTCTGCTCTTTGATATCAATATAAAGAGTTTGGATTAAAAAAAAAAAAAGTGTTTTTACTGGCATCATCTTCAAATAGGGAAGTGTTGCAAACCACTGCACCACAAAAATACACAATACCTTAATTTATAGATAGATAGAATTACACCTGAAAATCATGAGAACATTGATCAAGCTTATAAGAGCAATATATGCTTCTGGATAAACATTGGCAATAACTGAAAGTGCATATTGGCAGGATACTTTTTAAGTTAATATGAGGGAAAGGGAGGGGGTGGGTGGTTACCTGTTATGTATAGTTGAACTGTTCTTGACATATACAGTCCTTGTTACATTTGAAATAAAAGCAAGTCTAGTTTTACGGAATATGCTGCACTTTTATTTCAAGCATAATATTTGTATATACTGTATGCTTCATTTCACATTCCCAGTGTAACAAAATTACTTTCCAAAACGTCTTTCAGGACAGCACCCGAGAGATCATGGCTCCTCCTCCCACAGGAAACACCTCATCAATTAAGTCTTTAAATTGGAATCCTCCACGTTGCCTCATCAGTTTTTTGTGTTTCCTCCAGCTGGAGGAACACCTCTGGTGGGGGCCATGATCTCTCAGGTTTATCCTGGGAGACACAGGTTCTCACCTGTTAGGTCTTTTTTAGGCCAGGAGAGTGAGCCTCCCACTTGCCTCTTATATGGACGGTCCCGTGGGCTCCCTCTCCCTCTTCCGTGCTCGGGGAGAGCCTGTACGTCCGGGGGTGCTGCCTCAAAATTTTTTTGGCCTGACAGGTGGCCGTCCTCTGTTCCCTTCTATATGGAGGGACGAGCGGTGGCGGCCGCCATGTTGCTGGTGGCAGAAGAGCGCTTCAGTCACGTCCAGGCAGCACTTCCGGGTCGGCGCGTGCGTCATTTCCGGCGCAAAGCGCAGTGGGAGAGGGCAGGGTCACCTGGCGCCTTATTTCCGGTTCCAGGTCAGCGCAGCGGCGTTTTCGAATCTGGAACCGGTCGTTTCACCACGCACTGCAGACAGCTATGGATAGCGATGCAGCGGATAAGGGGGCAAGCCAAGGCGCCAGCAAGGCTAAGGTAAGGGACTGTGTCCTCTATTACCCTGGGCCGTTTTCTCCTGTGGGGGGGTTACTCACCCTTTTCCCCCCCTTCCCCCCACCACCCCCCCCCTCTCTCAGATGTTGCAGTGGCTAGATTTAGTATATCTGCCCTACAACAGGGGATTAGGTGGTGGTGGCTTGCTTGGGCACATGGAAAATGAGATGTTTCTTCCTTAGTGCACCTGGGTGTATTATTTGCGCTGTATTACAGCCTTTTAAGCGTGGTTCCATGTCTCTTTTCTGTTTGTCCAGGCCAAAGGTTCTGCCCAACCAGTCAAGAAAAGGTGCCCTGTCTGCAAAGAAAAATTAGGCGATGCTTGGACCAAAACGCTTTGTGCAGAGTGCATTACAAATTTGGTCAGAGAGGAGACTCCATCCGTTTGTGGCGACTTAGTGTCAACAATAAAGGATGAGCTCCGGGCCACCTTTCAAGCTTTTAGGTCAAACCTAAGAGAGGAGCCAGGTCCCTCTAGGGATCCTCTGGTTCCGCAGCCATCTTCAGAACCCCAGAGTGGTTCTCAAATAATTTTTGGGGGTCCGATATCCCAGGACGTTTCTCAAGGGTCCGTTTCCCTCGCTCCAGATGATACAGATTCTGAGGAGGAGGAAAATGAATCGGATACCGCTTCTAAATACAAATTGTCACTAGAAGAGGTGGGAGGACTCTTGAAGGTAATCCATGCCACTTTGGGGATAGAAGAGGAAAAGAAGGAACTCTCCCTGCATGACCGCATGTATGCTGGTTTAGGAGATTCAAAAGGCCGTTCTTTTCCAGTCCATTCAGTTATCACTGATATGATTAAAAAAGAGTGGCTGGAACCTGAGAAAAAGCCTTTCTTTTCCCGGGCTCATAAGAAGAGATTTCCATTTGAAGAAAATCCAGATTCTATATGGAATAAGGTTCCAAAATTGGACTCTGCCTTTTCTCAGGTCTCTAAGTCTACGGACCTAGCCTTTGAGGATATGGGCACTCTGAAGGAGCCCATGGACAAAAGGATGGACCTGCTTCTTAAAAGAACCTGGCAATCAGTAATGCATAATCTGAAACCAGCAATGGCAACAACCTGTGTTGCAAGGAACTTAGATCACTGGGTTAACCAGTTGAAAGCCCATGTCATAGCAGATTCCTCGAAACAGGAGATTCTGGACTCTTTTTCAACCCTGTCAGCAGCAATATCATATATTGCGGATGCGTCTGCGGAATCTATCCGCATGTCAGCAAGGTCAGCAGCTTTAACAAATTCTGCCAGAAGGGCCTTATGGCTGAAGACGTGGCCAGGGGATGCTGCATCTAAAAATAGACTGTGTGGTATTCCGTTTGCAGGCGATCTGCTATTCGGTTCAGAGCTAGAGTCCATTCTTGACCGCACGGCAGATAAGAAAAAGTCGTTTCCGGTTAAGAAGAAACAGGTGCAAACCAGTAAGCGTTTCTTTCGGCCCCAAAAAGGTCAGCAGGAAGGAAAAACGCAGGGCAAGAGGAAGTCATGGTCTTCTCAGAAGCCCAAAGGTAGGGGTGGAGTGCTCTTCAATCCTCCTGCGGCCTCCGCAAAACCACAATGACTCTGTAAAGGTCGGGGGAAGACTACAGGAGTTTCTTCCTCAGTGGAGAGCCATTTCCTCAAATCAATTCGTTGTAAAGATGCTCTCCCAGGGGTATGTGATAGAATTTACGGAAGAACCTCCAAGAAGATTCCTGGTGACAAAAGTCCCAAGAGACGCAGTCAAGGCTCTCGCCATGAAGTCCCTAATTCAGGAACTGAAAAATCAGAGAGTCATTGTTCCGGTCCCAGCGGGGGAGTTCTTCCAGGGGTTCTACTCACATGTCTTTCTGGTTCAGAAACCTTCAGGAAAGTTCCGTCTTATCCTGAATCTCAAAATGCTGAACAAATCAGTAGAATACAGAAGGTTTCGGATGGATTCAATATTTTCAGTAAGAAACCTCCTGTATCAAGGGTGCTATATGGCATCAATAGATTTACAAGATGCCTACCTCCACATTCCTATTGCCGCCAGGTCGCAGAAATATCTGAGGTTAGCACTGAAAGAAGGGAAGAAGGTGGTACATCTGCAATTCAGAGCACTCCCGTTTGGTCTGTCATCATCCCCAAGGGTCTTCACGAAAATAATGGCCGAAGCTCTGGCGCCTCTGCGTCTAGAGGGGATCTCAGTTATTCCGTATCTGGTCTTCAAGAAAACTTGCTCAGAGCCCGTGTTCATCTAGAATCCATGGGGTGGATTTTAAACCTTCAAAAATCAAATCTGATTCCCTCACAGGAAGTGTTATTCCTGGGTTTCCGTATCAACTCTTTAGAACAAAAAATTTTTCTTCCAGAGGAAAAACAGGAAAAGTTGGTACAAGTGGTGTCATTACTACAGTCCAATCAAGTTCTGTCCATCAGGAAAGTTATGTCAGCATTGGGAACCCTGACCTCTTCCATTCCGGCCATCCAGTGGGCAAAGCTCCATTTCAGACCTCTGCAAAGTTTCCTGTTAAAAACCTGGAATCACCAGCAGGATTCACTAGATTCATTAGTGAAGATCCCTACTTCAGTAAAAAGAAGTCTGTGGTGGTGGAAGAACCAGACAAGGTACTCAGAGGGGCTGTTATGGTCCTTCCCAACTCAGGTGAGGTTGACAACAGATGCCAGTTCCTGGGGTTGGGGGGCTCATATGAGCGGCCGGTGGGCCCAGGGCTCGTGGGACACAAGAGATGCCCTATGGTCCTCAAATTGGAGGGAACTAAAAGCTATAGAAATGGCCTTCCTGACCTTTGCGAAAGAAGTCCAGGGGCAACATACTCAGATCCTGTCAGACAACACCACGGCGGTGGCTTACATAAACAGACAGGGGGGAACCAGAAGCAAAGTTCTGCAGAGCTTGGCAAAAGGCATTCTGAGTTGGGCAGAGCTCCATACTCTATCCTTATCCGCGGTCCATTTAAAAGGGACCTTAAACAGAGTAGCGGACTTCCTAAGCAGGAACCAGATTTTAGAGGCAGAGTGGCAATTGAATCCAGAAGTCTTCCAGTTAATAGTGCAGAAATGGGGGCGCCCAAGAGTGGATCTCTTTGCCACCCAGGAAAACTCGCAAATGTCTCGCTTCTTCTCCCTGAACAGGAACGAGGCATCACTGGGAGTGGATGCTCTGGCACAAGATTGGAAGTTTCACCTCTGTTACGCATTCCCTCCGTTTCAGCTTATCCCTCGGGTCATAGCAAAAATCAGGAAGGAGGAGACAACAGTGATCCTCATCACTCCTTTCTGGCCAAAAAGGCCTTGGTTTTCATCCCTTCTTCAGATGCAACAAGAACCTTATTGGCACCTTCCGTTAAGAAAAGACCTTCTGTTACAAGGTCCTCTGTTTCACCAGGAAGTAGCAAAACTAAAGCTCACGGCCTGGCTACTGAGGAGCAGCTCTTGAAGAGGAAAGGTTTCTCGGATAGGTTGGTAGCTACCCTCCTATCCAGTAGAAAGAAGGTTACAAGAGCAATCTATTCCAAAGTCTGGAAAATCTTCAACTCCTGGTGCACAGCATCTGACAGATCTCCAAAACAAATTTCTTCTGTGCTTGAGTTTCTGCAAGAAGGGGCGGACAAGGGCTTAGCGGTCAGCACCCTCAAAGTTCAAGTTGCTGCGCTGGGGGTATTCCTGGAAAAATCCATTTCATCAGAACCCCTAGTAATAAGATTCTTCAAAGCTCTTACCCGGTCTAGACCAGTGGTAATCAAAAGCTGTCCAGCATGGAACTTATCGGTTGTTCTACAGGCCCTGACCAAGGAACCTTTTGAACCCATTAATTTAGCCTCCCTGAAATTGATTACTTTGAAAACAGTGTTTTTAGTGGCTGTTACAACAGCTCGAAGAGTCAGTGAGCTGCAAGCCTTATCAATCAGGGAACCTTTCTTTTCCATTTTTTCAGACCGAATTGTTCTGAAGACGGATCCTAATTTTTTGCCGAAGGTCGCTTCGATCCAGAATCGAACTCAGGAAATAATACTTCCTACCTTTTGTTCTAATCCATCGGGTAAGAAGGAAGAAGAATTCCATACCCTGGATGTTAAAAGAGCAGTCTTAAGTTACTTGGAAAACACTAAAGACTTTAGATGTTCAGATGCTCTGTTTGTTTTATTTTCCGGTAATAAAAAAGGAAGACAAGCTTCTAGAGGAACCATTGCCAGATGGTTGAGAATGGCTATCTCAGAAGTCTATTCCCTTACAGGTCTGGAGAGTCCATTAAATGTTCGGGCTCATTCTACAAGAGCTTCCGCGGTGAGTTGGGCAGAAAAAGCTGGCGCCACCCCCGAACAAATCTGTAAGGCAGCTACTTGGACAAGTCTGACAACCTTTGCCCGTCATTATAGGTTAGACCTCATGACGGCTGGGGACCAGGCTTTTGGAAGGAAAGTCTTACAGGCTGTTGTCCCACCCTAAATGGAGTAAGTCTCGATTATCCTCTCGGGTGCTGTCCTGAAAGACGTTTTGGAAAATTGCAAGTTAGACTTACCGGTAACTTGTTTTCCAATAGGCTTTCAGGACAGCAGTAACCCGCCCTTTGGGTATGCTAATGCTGTAATACTATGATATAACTGTCGCTTATGTGTTGCAGTTGGGGCTGGAGTTCTCTACAAACAACTGATGAGGCAACGTGGAGGATTCCAATTTAAAGACTTAATTGATGAGGTGTTTCCTGTGGGAGGAGGAGCCATGATCTCTCGGGTGCTGTCCTGAAAGCCTATTGGAAAACAAGTTACCGGTAAGTCTAACTTGCAATTTTCAATTTGTAGAACTATACCACACTTTTTTTTTTTTTTTTTTGAAAATTTCCTTTTTTCCAAAACCAAATAAAAAACAGGGAAGGAGTTTAACATTTCCAGAAACCTTACCACTCTTGTTAGGAAACTAGGAAATTCAATCCCAGGAAGTTATCCGTAAGATGAATCCTGTCTTCTAGTCTGGATCAGTGTTTTAGCTTTTCACAGCATCTTTTTGCCCCAAGGTGGACTATTTTTCCATTCACCTTATCCAGGACCACATTCTGCTGTCTCTGTCCCGCTCTTAAACATTACAAGATGGTATTATAACCCAGTGTTCTGGAATACTATCCCGTGCACTCCAAGTTTTACAGGTAGGACAAAAACAAATTTCACCAAATGCATGGATATCTGATTCACACGAATCTGAATATTTGGTACTTTAACTAAGCACAGTCCTCATTTTATATTTTATTTACATTTTAGAAATCTGTGTATTTACATTTTTAACCGCAGCTTTCATACTGCAGCAGGTCGGAGCTATACGTCGGCTTGCATGATCGAGATAGCGGGCGCTCCCGCTGCACTGCGGGGGTGCTGATGCTTGTGGCCGACTGTCCCGATGACCGCCGGCCACAAGCTATCGCGGGCACAAGAGGCAGAACAGGAACGCGTGTGTGTGTAAACACACAAATCCCTGTTCTGTGAGGAATGACAGATTGTGAGTTCCTAATAGCTAGGAACCACGATCTGCCCATCCCCTCTAGTCAGTCCCCTCCCCCTACAGTTAGAAACACACACACGGAACACAGTTAACCCCTTGATCGCCCCCTAGTGTTAACACCTTCCCTGCCAGTGACATTTTTACAGTAATCAGTGCATTTTTATAGCACTGATCGCTGTATTAAATGCCAATGGTCCCAGAAAAAGTGTCAGATGTGTCCACCATAATGTCGCAGTCTTGATTAAAAATCGCATATCGCAGCCATTACTAGTAAAAAAAAAAAAAATACAAATTCTATAAATCTATCCCCTGTTTTGTAGACGCTATAACTTTTGCGCAAACCAATCAATATACGCTTATTGCGATTTCTTTTTTTTTTTTTTTTTACCAAAAATATGTAGAAGAATACATAATGGTCTAAACTGAGAACATTTTTTGCTTTTTTTTTTTAAATATGGGGATATTTATTATAGTAAAAAGTACATTTTTTTTTTTTTTTTTCAAAATTGTCGCTCTTTTTTTGTTTATAGCGCAAAAAATAAAAACCACAGAGGCGATCAAATACCACCAAAAGAAAGGTCTATTTGTGGGAAAAAAAGGACGTCAATTTTGTTTGGGTGCAGCGTACCACTACCGCACAATTGTCAGTTAAAGCGACGCAGTGCCGAATCGCAAAAAATGGCCCGGTCATTCAGCAGCCAAATCTTCCGGGACTGAAGTGGTTAAAGAAAAAGGAAACCAGTTGTCATGTTTTTTACTGAAAATATAGCTTTTATAAACGTCTGTGCATAATTTTTCACTGCTTTTTATCATTTTATTTTACATTTTTAATATTCCTTGATTTAAGCATTTATTGAAGGTGAGGTTAGCAATCGAGAAAATGAAGTCTAAACATTTTTAAGGAATCGTTGGAAAAAAGCTAAAATTATTCAGTGGTCATTTTGGTAGTACTTTGCCAGTGTCGTGGACTGTGAGAAGGATCCAGGACAGGATCCATCAATGGCTATAATGTTGTGAATAGAATTGCATATTTTATATTCCTCAACACCTCAATAAATCATGAGAGAGGGTACGTTTGTGCAGTTATTAAAGTCTTTGCCAAGTAACTATAGACCTGTTTAACTTCTATAGTTGGGAAGATGCTGGAGAGCTTAATAAAAGACCACATAGATGAGTACTTGCTGAAAAAAAAGATTTTAGGCAACAGACAGCATGGATTCATGAAAGACAGAAGTTGTCAAACCTGATTTATTTTCATGAAGAGGTAAGTAAAACCTTGGACAGAGGAGTGGATGTTGGCATAGTATACTTGGATTTTGCAAAATCGTTTTTGACACCGTTCTCCACACATGCCTAATGTGTGAGGTAAAGTCTAAGGAAAGGGATGGTTGGCACTCAGGATGACATCCAAAATAGTATTCCTTTATTGAATACATGTACAGAGCTGTAAAACAACCTACACGTTTCGAACATGAGGCTTAGTCATGACGGACTTACGAAACGCGTTGGCTGTTTTACAGCTTTATACATGTATTTACAAAAAGAATACTATTTTGGATATCATCCTGAGTGCCAACCACCCCTTTCCTTATTCTGGTACGTTGGAGGTGCAGCCTCAAGGCCTGAACACTGGCTGCAACTTTTATGTGGGAAGGTTGCAGCACCTATACACTTGTTTTCCTTGAGGTAAAGTGTACAGGCTTGGAAAGATCAGTTTGTAAATGGATAGACAACTGGCTAAAGACAGAATTCAAAGAGTAGTGGTTAATGATTCTTACTCTGAATGGTGTAAGGTTATCAGTGGTGTACCCCAAGGTTCAGAGTTCGGACCCTTACTTTTTAATATCTTTATAAATGATATAGGGTCTGGAATTAAAAGTACCATTTCAGTCTTTGCAGATGACACTGAGCTATGCAGTGGAATAACATCCTTACAGGATGTCTTCAGTTTACAAGCCAACCTCAATGCACTGTTTAATTGGGCAATTATGTGGCAAATGAGGTTTAATGTTGATAAATGTAAACTTTTGCACTTGGGGGCTAAGAATATGCATGCATCATACATACTAGGGGGAGTACAACTGCTGGAATCCATAATGGACAAGGATCTGGGGGTCTAAGTAGACCATAAGCTTAATAATAGCATGCAATGCCAAGCCGCGGTTTCCAAAGCAAGCAAAAGTCCTTTGTTGTTTTTAAAGAGAAGTAGGGTTTTCTTCTTCTTTTTTTTTTTTTTCTTCTTCAGATTCATACTACCTGATGCTGCATCTGTCCCCCGGAGCCTCTGCACTAAAAACTGAGCGATCGAACACCACCGATCACTCGGTTTTCACAGCTCCGTGAGCAGAGAGCTGCAGACTGTCAGTCATAGCTCTCCGCTCTCCTCTTTGCTAATTGGAGCGCTGAGCTGGGGAGGGAGCGGCCGTCTCAGGCTCTCAGTGGCTCGCTGAGACGTTGAGACGGGTGTCAGTCCAGGCACCTGGTGGATCCAGACTCCCATTGTTGGTATGACGCGGTGCCTGGACTGATATCGATGACGTCAAACGAGCTTTGGCTGGACTTCTCCTTTAACCGCTTCCTGCCCGCCGGCCATCATATGATGTCCTTGACTTTGTGCAGTGATATCTGAATGATGCCTGCAGTTACAGACATCAATAATATATCTACCTTTTCAGCCAGCGATTCCCTACACCAGAAGAATGATCATAGTGGCTGTTCAGCCGCTTGATCATTTTTACGGGCGGTGAGAGAGGACGCCCCCTCCCGCTGCTCCTTCGGTACTCCTCCAGGCTCGCCGCTGCCATAGGCGAACGTGAGAAGGGATCCCTCGGCCCCGCATGCTGACCATAGAGATTTCCGGCGGAGCAGATGTTCCCCGGAGTCTCTATGATCATTCGTAGACCGGGCGTGATGTTATGACGTCACGCCCGGCCTCTAGTCGAAAAAATGACACAGCCTCGGCTAAAAAACTGAGATCGTGTTTTTTTTTATTTCAGGCTTCCCAGCCCAGAGGTGAGATGTGGGGACTTATTGACTATTGACCCCATATCTCACTGTAAACACAGAGGACCTGTCATGTATTCCTATTACAAGATGTTTACATTCCTTGTAATAGGAATAAAAGTGATCAAAAAAAAGTGTCAAAAAATAAAATTAACAAAAATTAAAATTTCAAGAGCTCATGTGCCCATGTGCGTGCATGCAGAAGCGAACGCATACGTAAGTCGCGCCCACATATGTAAACGGTGTTCAATTCACACATGTGAGCTATCGCCGAAAACGCTATCTAGCCCTAGACCTCTGTAACTCAAAACATGTAACCAGTAAGAGTTTTTAAAGCGCCTAGGGGGGTTTTTAAGTACTGAAGTTTGGCACCATTCCACGAGCGTGTGCAATTTTGAAGCGTGACATGTTGGGTATCTATTAACTCGGCGTAACATCATCTTTCACATTATGCAAAAAAAATTGGGCTAACTTTGCATTTTTTTTTTTTTTTTTTTTTTTTAAAGCATGAAACTGTTTTTCCCAAAAAAGTGTTTGAAAAATTGCTGCGCAAATACCGTGCGAGATAAAATGTTGCAACGATTACCATTTTATTCTCTAGGGTCTCTGCTAAAAAAATATATATAATGATTTTTACATGTAGGAGAGAAATGTCAGAATTGGCATTGGCAGAGAGAGATAGATATCATTTTGCCCCTGTACAAATTATTATTAGTAAGACCTTATCTGGAATATGCAGAAAAGGAAATAGTAGGTATTCTGGATGACCACCCTTCTTATAGGTACACCAACAGCACCTTCAGATATCTGGAGACACCATGAAACAAGAAACAAGTTGTGCATTCGTAAAATGTCTGCCTTTATTTAGGTGAGTTACAGCTCTTATATGGTTCAACATACCAATAAAAAGAGGGGGGGGAGTGGTTAGTAAATGGTGTATTTGTTTAGAAATATATAGTCGGTGACCCCTTATGATACATCATCATGAGTTAACATGGGTCAACAGGCCATCTGGTTATGAGTCATAAAGCATGCATCCTGTCCCAGACAAACCAACCCACAATGAGATATATATATATATATATATATATATATATATATATATATATATATATATATATATATATATATATATATATATATATATATATATATATATATATATATATATACACGCACACACAGTGGGGACGGAAAGTATTCAGACACCCTTAAATTTTTCACTCTTTGTTATATTGCAGCCATTTACTAAAATCATTTGTTCATTTTTTTTCCTCATTAACGTACACACAGCACCCCATATTGACAGAAAAACACAGAATTGTTAACATTTTTGCAGATTTATTAAAAAAGAAATACTGAAATATCACATGGTCCTCAGTATTCAGACCCTTTGCTCAGTATTTAGTAGAAGCACCCTTTTAATCTAATACAGCCATGAGTCTTTTTGGGAAAGATGCAACAAGTTTTTCACACCTGGATTTAGGGATCCTCTGCCATTCCTCCTTGCAGATCCTCTCCAGTTCTGTCAGGCTGGATGGTAAACGGTGGACAGACATTTTTAGGTCTCTTCAGAGATGCTCAATTGGGTTTAAGTCAGGGCTCTGGCTGGGCCATTCAAGAACAGTCACGGAATTGTGAAGCCACTCCTTTGTTATTTTAGCTGTGTGCTTATGGTCATTGTCTTGTTGGAAGGTAAACCTTCGGCCCAGTCTGAGGTCCTGAGCACTCTGGAGAAGGTTTTCGTCCAGGATATCCCTGTATTTGGCCGCATTCATCTTTCCCTCGATTGCAACCAGTAGTCCTGTCCCTGCAGCTGAAAAACACCCCCACAGCATGATCCTGCCACCACCATGCTTCACTGTTGGGACTGTATTGGGTGCCTCATTTTCTACACACATACCTCTTAGAATTAAGGCCAAAAAGTTCTATTTTGGTCTCATCAGACCAGAGAATCTTATTTCTCACCATCTTGGAGTCCTTCAGGTGTTTTTTTAGCAAACTCCATGCCGGCTTTCATGTGTCTTGCACTGAGGAGAGGCTTCCTTCGGGCCACTCTGCCATAAAGCCCCGACTTGTGGAGGGCTGCAGTGATGGTTGACTTTCTTCAACTTTCTCCCATCTCCCGCCTCTGGAGTTCAGCCACAGTGATCTTTGGGTTCTTCTTTACCTCTCACACCAAGGCTCTTCTCCCCCGATAGCTCAGTTTGGCCGGACGGCCAGCTCTAGGAAGGGTTCTGGTCATCCCAAACATCTTCCATTTAAGGATTATGGAGGCCACTGTGCTCTTAGAAACCTTAAGTGCATCAGAAATTTTTTTGTAACCTTGGCCAGATCTGTGCCTTGCCACAATTCTGTCTCTGAGTTCTTCAGGCAGTTCTTTTGACCTCATGATTCTCTTTTGCTCTGACATGCATTGTGAGCTGTAAAGGCCTTATATAGACAGGTGTGTGGCTTTCCTAATTAAGTGCAATCAGTATAATCAAACACAGCTGGACTCAAATGAAGGTGTAGAACCATCTCAAGGATGATCAGAATAAATGGACAGCACCTGAGTTAAATATATGAGTGTCACAGCAAAGGGTTTGAATACTTAGGACCATGTATTATTTCAGTTTTTCTTTTTTAATAAATCTGCAAAAATGTCAAGAATTCTGTGTTTTTCTGTCAATATGGGGTGATGTGTGTACATTAATGAGGAAAAAAATGAAAATGATTTTAGCAAATGGCTGCAATATAACAGAGTGAAAAATGAAAGGGGGTCTGAATACTTTCCGTCCCCACTGTGTGTGTGTGTGTGTGTATATGTGTATATATATATATATATATATATATATATATGTGTGTATGTATGTATGTGTGTGTGTGTATATGTATGTACAGTTCTCGTTCAAGCATCTTTCTAAACATTATTTTATAGTTGCAGATTTAAGCTATGCTTGTATACCGGAATGGCAGAGCATATCAAAGCATATCAGTCACAATGGTTTGGGCATATTACAACAATCCTCTCTTTTGTCACGAACCTGACAAATCACAAACCCAATATGCCCCCGACATTCACCTGGACTACATTCCCACAAATTTACCACCACACTATAAGCATGTAAAAATAGAAAACAATAAACACATAATCTCAGCTGCATAGCAATTGTCCATGAAATATAAAGGGGTGTGACAGTCCATAAAAGGAAGTGAGAGGGGCATGACAGCCTTTAGGCCAAATAAAAATAGTCCCAAAGAAAAGCACAAAAAAAGTCTCTTGCATGGCCTCTGAATGTCCATTAGATTCATAAAAAGGAAGGAAAAGGAAATGTCCACATTATAATTCTCATTCTCCTAAACTTTTCCCAAACGTTTGGTTCGATTCTGTGCTCACCCATATTTTACAGAGATCCTCCACCCCAAAAACCCTGCCTCTCTTTGTAAGGATAGAACTCAATATCCACAGACAGACTGGAACTGATGCATTGGGCTAGACTTGGGTCTTCGGGCTGGCGTATCTGGATCTCTCCCTTGTGATGCTCACTGAAATTCCGTAGACCTTGGGCGCGCGTCATTGTCTAACCCTCAAGGTGTCATTCCCAGGGACATTTTCCAGCAGGAGTCTGCCTTTACTCCTCTTAGCACCTCCTGGTATTTGAACAATAAAGATGAACAACGAAGATTTCCATGTAAAAGCTGTAGTCATCTTTTTATCCAGATAGGGTATAGGGCAGGGTATGAATGAGGTGAGCATTTCTTAATGTGTATGGGTCTAGGGGTGAATGCTGGCTGGCTGGGGTGGATACTCCTCATCCAACATTATTAATCAGAATCTACCTGATCAATTCAGGCCTTAACCATTGGAGGTATTAAAAATAATATTCCTCATTGACTCAAACATGAGTAAAGCATGCAGAAATAAAAATGTTTCTCAGCAAGAGTCTCAGCCTTCAAATCCAGTATTTCAGCAGGATTTCAACACCTTTTAGTTCCTTCTATCCCCGGGACCCAAGTGGACTCGAGGGTCTCCAAACAGAACATTTTACCCATACACATATTCTGACTCAGAAGTCAGCCTCCCAACTTTGCAAATATATCTGATCATCCGCAACAAACATTGATGGATAAACAACATCATTAACACTTCACGATTGACCCTCTTCGAATTCAAAAGGTAAATATATCCAGAATAGTCACTCTGACTGTTATTCAAACAAACTTTCCCCTCAATATTTTAGTGGACTCAATACATGCAGCAATTTATTTTGGTCCTGGTTACTTAATTTCAGCAACTCTTCAAACATTTATAGTTTCATCCTTTTTTTTACCAAAATCCCATTATCCATTTTAATTTAACCCCAAACTTTTAGGGAAATATACATTACATACATACATCAGCAACATGGGCCTAATAACCTCTACTCCCAAAACAAGAAAACACAATATGAACACCTTTTCCCACATTTTAAATCCTTATCTCACCCGAAGTATATATTTTCCTTAGTGCATAGGTTTACACAACACAGTTACTTCTCTTTTTTTCTACTAACCACAATTCCTCTGGCGTAGAGCCTGGAATACATAACTTCCTTATTCTTTTCATAGCATAGATATATACTTCTTAATTATAATATTCTTAAACTTGTATTTAACCAAAAAAAGATAAAATCAAACATTTTAAAATCCCCAATCCTTGTTATTATAGCTCAAACACAATTAAAACCATTTTTACAAATATAGCACATTTGCTGTTATTGAAAAAAACACCTTTTAACTTCAATAATGTAAGGATAGGCAATTACAATTAAAACAGTCCTTAAAGTCAGACTCTAACTGAAATAATCAAAATACCCCATACATAAATTGAAATGCTATTCTTTAAAATTTGTATCTGATCAGATTCCTAAAAAAAAAAATTTGGTACCAGCGCATACATGTAATTTATCAGTGACGCGTCATATTCCCCTTTTAACCACTTCCGGAACGCCGATATACATCCTTACTTTGAGGAGGAATATCGTTATGGCAGCAGCTAGTTGCCATAACCCTGGTATCCTCTTGTTCGGCCGGCGGTCCGCTACAAGATAAAGTGGTCTCGCCGGAGATCACTTTTATTGGCAGCGGAAGAGGGGCTCCCGCTACACTCCAGTGCCCTCCGCCGCTTACCGGAGCCGTCGGCAACGGCGGAGGTGATCGTGTCCTCTCTTTGGCTGGGCATGGAGACGAGTGAGGGGAAGATGGCCCCCACCCCTCTCCATGACATTGCAGGGCAGAAGCGACATCAAAACGTCACTTCCGCCCATAGATCTTAAAGGGCCATTTTTTTTTAAATCATTTTTTTAAATTTTTTGTTGTTGTTTGGGTTTTTTTATTATTGCATTTTAGTGTAAATATAATATCTGAGGTCTTTTTGACCCCAGATCTCATATTTAAGAGGTCCTGTCATGCTTTTTTTCTATTACAAGGAATGTTTACATTCCTTGTAATAGGAATAAAAGTGACACAATTTATTTATTTATTTTTTTAAATAGTGTAAAAATAAAAGGTAAAATAAATAAGAAAAAAAAATTAAGTAGCGCCCACATATGAAAACGGTTTTCAAACCACACGTGAGGTATCGTCGCAGTCGGTAGAGCGAAAGCAATACTTCTAGCCCTAGATCACCTCCTAACTCAAAACATGCAACCTGTAGAATTTTTTTAAAGATTTTTAAGGGTAAAAGTTTGTTGCCATTCCACAAGCGGGCGCAATTTTGAAACGTGACATGTTGGGTATCCATTTACTCGGCGTAACATTATCTTTCACAATATAAAAATATAAAAAAAAATTGGGCTAACTTTACTGTTGTCTTATTTTTTAATTCAAAAACGTGTATCGTTTCCAAAAATAAGTCCGCCATTTTATTTTAAACGTTTTAATTATGTTCTATCAATAGAGTAAACAAGTGATAGACATTGTTAGCCATAAGAATAGCCATAGGGAAGAAACAAGTGTACTTGGACACATTCATAATAACCACATGCTAAGTACAGGGCATGACACTATTCCGGTTCCTCCAGACACCCCATTGGGAACAGACTGTGTCATGGGGGAGGACAGCATCATCGGCCCCATATTTATATGTCACTTATAATTGATAATGCAGGATTATATATAGTAAACAGTTGAAATATCTAACTGATTGAACTTAGGGAGTATCTAATGTCTCATCTGCTAACCCGTAATGGGGGAAGCGTTGAGGCCATATTAAAGAGGTAGGTTACAGAGAGAGGTGTTAGTGTGAATGGAACAGGCGCAGCAAAGTTAATTAAGCATTCGTGGGTGCACTTATGAGTCATTAGTAAACCTTAGGGTGCGTATTTGTATATAGAGACAAGGAGGAGGTGTTCACTTCTGGTCCTGTCTGGTCTAGAGCGTGATGTAAGTTAGTTCCTATGAGTGATTACAGGTCAGCACTACCGGTCAGGTGAGTTTTATACTTCTGGGGTGAGCTAACCAAGGGGACCAGTGTCTATGAAACTTGTCCCCTGCCAGGTTAGTTTTGGAAAAAAGATATTCCATATGACAGTGCTCATTAAGTGTGGTAATGAGAGAAGTGATGGGAGTGGGTTTTTCCAGGCACGGGCTAAGACTGTGAGCGCTGCAATTAGAATATTCTATAATAGGGATATTGGCTGTAGGCCAAGGTTGGGGATCTAGACCAAAAAGAGCCATTTCTGGAGTTAATTGTTGGGAAGTGTTAGTTGTGTTGACAATTCAGATACTTTTTCCCAGAATGGTATTATGATAGGACAATCCCACCATATGTGAAAGATGTCCCCAGTTGCATCACAGTTCCTCCAACATTTTGAAGAGTGAGATGGAAATATGGATGCCAGTCTAGCAGGTGTGTAATACCATTTGTGGTAAATTTTAATTAGGGCTTCCCAATGAGATACATTTTTGGAGAAGATAGACAGGAGGCGAAGGGTTCGGTACCATTCTTCTGCAGGGAAGGAGGTCTTTAATTTTGATTCCCAGTATACCGTACTGGCTGGCTTGTGTGAGGTTGCTGTTTGAGAGAAGAGACCGTAGATGTGGGAGATTCCCTTGGTTTTGTTGGTTGGGTGGACATAGGAGAGCAGGTCCCTGGAGGTTGTTTCTATAGAGGCAGGGAGTTTTGAGAGCATGTGTCGGATCCTTAGAAAGATGTAAAAGTCTTTGCTTGATAAACCGTATGTCATGGTGAGCTGTTGGTAACTTTTATGGTTCGTTCTGAGAAATAGGTCTCCGATTGTCTTGATTCCAGCTTCATACCAGTGTTGAATTGTTATGTTCGGAGATAGGAGTTGCAATGCAAGAATTGGAAGTAGTTTCAAGGTATCTGTGTATTCCTTGACAGGTGTTACTTACAGCTTTCTATACCGCAATAAAGGCGTTGACCGTAGGAAGGTATGAACGTGGTGCATGAAAATTCATCCAGGTTGCTGATACTAGTCGTGGGTTACTTGATATATCAGTTGACTCAATTTGGTGCCACAATGTAGTAGGGTGCGGGGACTACCACTGCCTTACTTGATCTAAGATGACTGCTTTATAGTACTGTTTGATGTTGGGTGCACCCAGCCCAGCGTAGGTAGTAGGAGAGCATAATATTGAAGCTTTCAGTCGAGCTGCCCAAATGAAGGAGTTGAGAATTTGTTGGATTTTGGATAGTTCTGTGCAAAAATAGTATCGGTAGTGGTAGCGTCCTAAAGTAGTAAAGAACATGTGGGAGAAGAAACATTTTGGTCAGGGCTATCCGTCCAGCCCATGATGCTATAATGGATGACATAGCCGAGGTTATAGTTAGTAGTGTCTGATGAAGGGAAGATAAGTTAGAGGGGAGAAGCGTGGAGGAGGGAGATAAAAGTTGGATGCCCAGGTATGTCATTGAGGAGCCGGAGGCCCAGGAGAAAGGGGAAGTTTTGGAAATCTCCATTTTGGTTGAGGGTGTTGGTGAAATGCCAATCATGGATGACTTGGAGTGGTTTAATTTGTACATTGAAATCTTACTAAATTCATCAAGTACCTGACATAGAACGGGGAGTGAGTTCAGAGGGTCGGTAAGTGCGATAATGTCATCTGCGTATAGGCCTATTTTGTGATGGGTGTCTCCAAATAGGATCCCTGAGATGAGGGGGTTTGTTTGGATGGTTTGGGCTAGGGGCTCAATCACCAAGGCGAAGATCAGGGGTGAGAGCGGACATCCCTGCCGGGTGCCATTGGTGATTGCGAATGAGTTAGAGAGAATGCCTGAGCGCTGGGTGAGGAGTAGAGACCTAAGATGGCTTGCAAAAATTTGCCCTCTATACCAGATTTCCTCAGTACTCCTCCTAGATAGCCCCAGTGGACTTTATCATACGCCTTCTCTGCGTCAAGAGACATCAGCAGAGAAGGCGTTTGGTGATGTTCAGCCCAGTGAATGAGATCCACAGAGCGCTGGGTGCCATCAGAGGCCTTACGTTGGGGGATAAATCCCACCTGATCTGGGTGTACAAGGTGGGGCATGTGTTGTGATAAGCGTGTGGCTAATAATTTGGCATACACTTTGAGGTCAGTGTTCAGGAGTGAGATAGGGTGATAATTGGCTGGGTCATGGGGGTACTTTCCTGGTTTGTGGATGGTGGTGATGGTGGCTTCTAATGATTCAGCTGGAATTTCTCCAGTAGCTAGGAATCTATTAAGTGAGTTACAGAGGTGTGGGACTTATAGCTCACAGTATGTTTTATAGTATTAATTTCCAAAGCCATCCAGTCCTGGGGCTTTGTATGATGGTAGTGTCTTAATAGCGCTCTGGACTTCTTGGATCGAGAAGGGTTGAGCTAATGCGGTTACCTGTGTAGGGGTTAGGGAGGGCAGACTTAATTTAGAAAGGAAGTTTTGAATATTTGTACTGGTGGGCTGTGTCTCAGTGGGGGGAGCAATTTAGGTTGTACAATTTAGAATAGAAGGAGCTAAAACAATTGGCTATGTCTTTGGGGTTAATAAGCCTATGGCCTTTAGAGTCTATGAGAAAAAGGGATTTTGGATTGTGCTGCCTTACGTTTGTATTGCTGCGCCATAATTTTCCCTGTCTTATTTCCCTGAGAGTACCAGGTGAGTCTTAGTTTTCGCATATAAAAATCATGCCCGCTCTGAAGGTATGGACTCTGCTCAGACCTGAGTTTGCGGAGTTCATCATGGGTGGCCTCTGAGGGTGTTTGCTTGTTACACCTTTTTAGGGTTCTTATGTTGTCTAGGAAGGTGTTAAGGGTTGCATTGTGTTTTTTCTTCTCCTGGGCTCCCATCTTTTTTTTTTTTTTTTTAAATAAAAAAAACGAGTTTACAAAATACAAAAACCAGCAAAAAACCAGCAAATGTACATACAGTCAGAAAACATGAGCAGTAATAAATTCAAATGCAGCTTCATTTTCATTCTGTCAGATTATACATTTACAAGTATATGATAGCCTAGACTATTGTAAACATATAAGCAGTGTATTATGCTGTGCTGCTTGGCCACGGTTAAATTAAAAGGCATTAACTGGACTGTATATCCTAAGTGTGTTTATGACCAATTAACACGTGGAGTTTAGCTTATCAAAAAGAAAGAAAAGAGATGAAGCAACTATACCCCTATAGGGTATAAGATTATCTAAACAACCTAACTTATCAAAAAGTATGGTGCATCCATCACGTCCCCTCTCACAATTCACCCTATGCATATACCATATCCCGGAATATAACACACCTGAGCCCCTCCATCCTCACATTTCCATTTGTAGAAGTCTGTCCATCACCAACTGATTTGGGCCCAATCCTGGAGTATCTAACCATGGTTGCCACATAAAATTTCTTCAGGACGTTGCGGTATCGATAAGTAAGCTTCTCACGTATCAGCAACCTATTCACCAGTTCCACCCATTGTCTACCCGTTGGTACCCTCGGAGTTATCCATAGCCTCGCAATTGCCTTGCAGGGTATATATAATAAGCGTAATACAGCAATATGACCGTTTGGTGAGAGTGAGGGTATCTCCAAGGCACCAAGTAGGCACACCATCGGATCCTGTGGGATTTTGGAACTGGTACACTTGTGTAATAGTATTAAGAACATATTGCCAATACCTGAAGAGCTTTGGGCACTTCCACATCATATGTAATAGATCACCATTATGGCCACAACACTTCGGACACATCAGAGTTTCTCTAAATCCCCATTTATGTAATCTAGTCGGAGTTCTGTATACCCTATTTAGTAGATAAAGATGAGATAATCTTTGTGATGCAGATACCAAAGGTGCAGATGTCAGACATAACTCCCATGTGTCTCCATCTATAGGTCCCAAGTCTTGTTCCCACCCCTTCTGCAGGGGAGTGCGCTAGCTTCATGGGCGAAGTTAATCAATTTAGTGTATATACCCTTGATATCATACCCTTCCTCTCATCTGTCAACAGTACATCATTCATCAAAGGATGCACCGTCGGTACGAGGGGAGATATTCTACCCTCACATTGGACTGCATGCCTCAATTGGAGTTATTTATAAAATTGATTCCTGTGAAGGGAGAATTCGTCTCTGATATCTGAAAAGGATTTAAATATGATTCCGGTATACAATTGTGTAATGTAATGAATGCCTGCTGTAATGAATGCCCGCTTTCTCCCAAGGGCGAAAATCGTCAAGCTTAAAAAGTTCCTTGAAATATTTATTTCTCCATATGGGAGTGAAAAAGCACACCCCCCTTATTTTAAAAAGGGACCTGATATATTTCCATAATGTGTTCAGTAATATAATTGAGGGGAGGGTGTTTGGCAAATGTGTGAGTCCTGCTTCTAAATGGGTTCAATACAGAGAGATTGAATTTGTTGGGTACTGTTAAGTTGAACCTTGAAATAAAGGACATCAACGCCAATAGAGCTGCATTCGTCTCATGTATGTTTACTTCAGAATATGCACTGTACAGTGGATCACTTCTCTTAATCAGGAGTGATCCAGATTACAAAGCGAGTCAAACTTTTATAGAAACTTGTAGCATTACATTTTATGCCGGGCAAAATCCCAAAGTTACACGTCACAAGTACGCATTTCACCAAGTATGTCAACACAGCTTTTGGCCAGTTTTTTGGGTTATCGTGACCTGGATATTTTTAATTAAGGAATTACTTTGACAGAAAGGGAAGAATAATTATTTGGGAAAGGTTAATTTGACTTTTAGACAGGGACGTTCTATGTCAACATCTTCCCATATCACATCCTTTCCGAGAATTGTGTCAGGTCATTGGCAGAACATTTAATTGTCAACTGGTCAGCCACTTGTGTTGCAATACCAAAAGAATTCAAAAACATCTTAGAGAAAAACAAGAATAATAAGAAGTATCAGAAATACAAATTCATGTTGAAGAGGAACTCTGGATACATAGAAAGATATGGTTCATATATTTCATATCTTCACAGCCCCTCCTGTGTTTAGAATTCTTTCAGTATCCCTTTTAAGCTTCTTCTGTGTCTTTAGGTTGATCTCCAGGTATACGGACCACCATCTCATGAGCAGTTCTGACTCGAGACCTTAAGGGCTCAGAAGAACCAATATTAGTACCAGCACGTGTGATTATCTTCAAACAACATTTGCATAACATAGGTGCGCATTTAACTATTAGGATTATGAGGACTATAATTCCTACAATATATAGAAAACCTTGTAAAATTCCAGAAAACCATCCTGCAATACCAGAAAACCAGTTGAGAGGATTGAGCCAGGAAAGCCAGCTTTCCCAGCTACCTTCAACCCAAGCAGTTTCGGTATGTTCTTTGCGAAATTTAACCTTCATTTGTTGTACCTTTTCGACATGGGAAATGATGGCAGCTTCAGTCTTAGTATCATTTCCAATGTAGTTACAAGTAGTTCCCACTATGGTGCATATTCCTCCTTGACTGGCCGTGAGATAATCCAGCACCAGCCGGTGCTGCAAAACCTCTTTTTTGATCATCTTTAATTCTATAGCAAGGGCTATAAAGTTTCTATCATACAAGGCAGTAATGTTATCCATCAGGTCTGCCAAATCAATGATGAAACTGAAAGCCTTTTTAATACAACATCTATTTACCCAAGGAATAGAAAACAATGGTTTAATCTCTCTGTCATGTGATTCAATATTTGTGAAGTTATCATCTGACTTAGGATAAAATGTAGACCTATCAGGAGAATCGTCATTTTTCACATTAATTTTAGAGTCGTCTTCTTCTTCTTGTCCTCCTGGGGTTTCATCTTCTCCTGAAGCTGACTGATCAGTGAGATCCCTTTTAACAAGGTGCACAGAGTCTTTTTAAAGAAAGTGTACAGGTATTTTGTGGAGCTGTGTTTCTTGAAAGTCATTATCCTCTATATACCAAGTAGCAGGTATGACTCTACCAAAGTAACAAACCCCATTAGAATTCAAAGGAACCCAAGAATATGCTTTCTTTCCACATATGAAATAATAACCTGGTGGGGCAGCACAAGCTTTATGGAAATTATATCCTTGCAGGCACATCAATAGCTTCATATTGTTCTGCCGGGAATGTTGACGATGTGTGTAGTCATGTAATTCCTGATATTTATCAGTTTTCCACACAGTATTCTTACCATCAAACCAGTACTTGATATCGGCATTATCCATGCAGTTGGAGTTCCCAATCGGTCAGGTAGTACTCTGGTAACCCTGGGAAAGTAACTCAGGTGTATAAGTTCAAGTAAAGTTAATGCAGACTTCTGGTTTTCTTAATGGAGCATTTGTGAACAGTAGAAGTGAAATAACTCTGTCAATCATTGTTCTACTGACATCACCAAAGTGTGCACTGTCCTCTATTTCAGCTAAAGTGCTAGGTATTCCTAACAAAGGTATAGTCTTATGAGAAATAGGTGCATGTGTGCATATCCAGCAATTAGTGATATTCAGTTTCTTGGCAGCTTGCAGGTGCATACATACAAAAGAGTTATGGAAAGGCTCTGCTAGTTCGGCATGATATTCATGTGTGGCTTCCCTCCGTGCTCTTAGATCAGCATCTGAAATCGGTTCAAGTTGTGACATTTCTTCCATTACAGTAGCATTAAAAAGAAAAGTGTCTTGTATCTTACCCTTTTCTTTCTTGTATGTCCATTCATATGCCATGACTGTAATCCATACCACCACTCCACCGCAGAGGATAACACTCCAGAGCTTCACATTCATCTTAGGCCCTAGGAGATTCATTCTGCAGTTTTCTTGCTCGCGCACGAGTCAGTGGGGGAGACCTGGAAGGTAAAGGTACAAAACAATTCTTGCCAGTAGCAGACCGGCTTATATTCTCTTTTGGAACCAGACTTCTTACAGTGTGAACCATGCACCCAATATATAGTCTTTTAGCTTCACTGCAGTAAGAGACACAAGAATGACCTGAAATGGTCCTTTCTACTTAGGGGACAAAGTAGTCCGGGGTGTGTGATTCTTGATATACACCCAATTTCCTGACTTTAGTCCATGAGTTCCTTCACTCGTGTCCACAGGTTGTCCTGCTTTGGCTCTGGAAAAAGTATCAGAAAACACATTTGCCAATTTGCGAACATATTCTATCATGGAATCTTGACCATTCATTAAAGTCACTGTCTCTGGCTGCACAAGAGATGAATGTAGTCTTTTAGGCGGTCGCCCAAACAATATGTCAAAAGGTGACAGTCCATGTTTCTCTTTAGGGGTAGTCCTAATGGTCGCCAAGGCTATAGATAACGCTTCTACCCATGTGCTTTGTCCATTAGCAGTTATTTTGGCTAAATACCTCTTCAGGGTTTGATTGCTGCGTTCCACCATCCCACTAGCCTGAGGTCTGTAAGGAGTATGCAATTGCTGTTTCATACCCAAAATATTCACTACTTCTGCCATAAGTTTATTCTCAAAATGTGTCCCTCTATCTGAGGAAATTATTGACCCTATACCAAATCTTGGGATCAATTCCCTCGTCAGACATTTTATCACAGTTCTGGCACCATTTTTCGAAGTGGGCCACGCCTCTGGCCAGTTCGAAAATTGATCAATGCAAACCAAAAGATACTTAAATCGACCACAAGAGGGCATATCTGAGAAGTCAATTTGCACAATTTGAAATGGCTCCTCAGTATGTGGAATATGCTTCATGGGAGTGGGCACTGACTTCCCAATGTTATGCATTTGACATATAGAACATTCAGTAACCTGTTTAGCAGCATATGCAGAAAAACCTGGAGCCCACCAATCTCTGGCTACCACCCGACAGGGATCTAATAGGGTCTGAAATATCTACTCCCCCCCCCAATTACCTAGGTGTTGTAGCTGGGAGGCTATAAAATATCTGGCATACGGCACCGCCATGCCACCCTGATCTTTAGCTAATTGTAAGGAGCTCAAACTGATTTGCGCAGGTTTGTTGCCCCATATTAAATCTCTGAACTGAGCGTCTATTTGAGTGAACCATTTGTGTGTTATCCATATAGGGGAGTTGTGAAATATATAAAGAAGTTGAGGGGCCCATACCATTTTAATTAAATTAACTCTTCCGGTTACCGAGGGGTAACTTTTTCCATGTAGAGCATTTCAGTCTGAGTCTTCTAAGCAAAGGAACCATATTCAGTTCAAGGTATTGAGTAGGGTCCGGGGTCACCTGTATCCCTAAGTAGCGGAATTCCTTAACTATGACTATGTCTTCAGCACAATCAGGTAAGGGTCTAGGCAAGGGGTCCAAGGGCATGAGTACTGATTTATTCCAATTAATGCTAAAACCTGACAGCTTTCCAAATTCAGCCTATCGGGCTCATCACATTTTCCAATGAACTGTCAGTGTCTCCCAGGTAGATCAATGTGTCATCCGCGTATAAAGATATAACATCTTGTCTAGGTCCATGTTGGAATCCTGTGATATTCTGTGCAGTTCTAATATGTATGGCCAAGGGTTCCAAGGCAAGGCCAAACGGGTGACAACGGGCACCCCTGTCGTGTGCCTCTGTGGAGCCTGAAGGAGCCTGACACATCTCCGTTACCACGCATTCTCGCTAATGGGAGCTATATAACAGTTGAACCCATTTTAAAAAATGATGTACCTACTCCAAAATCTGGCCAACACCTCCCATAAATAGGGCCATTCAACGTTATTGAACGCCTTAGCGGCGTCCAAAGAGAGGATGGCCCCATTACCTGGATTGTCAGTGGGAACTTGTAGGTTAAGAAATAATCTACGCAGGTTTTGAGATGTAGATCTTGTTGGTATGAAGCCGGATTGATCTCTGTGGATCTCCTGTTGAATACATTTGGCCAGTCTATTAGCCAGTACCCTGGCCAATAGTTTAACATCAAATGTGAGCAACGAAATAGACCTATATGAGTCTGGTGATAAAGCATCTTTGCCGGGCTTTAACAGTAACTATAAGGGCCTCGTTCATAGAGGCAGGAAGAGTACCTGTCTCGAAAGCCTGGTTGTAAACTTTTAGGAGGGTTGGGATGAGTTGTGCAGAATAACGCATATAGACCTCTGACGGAAGGCCATCAGCCCCAGGTGCCCGGCCGTTTTGTGCATGAGCTAGGGCTTCTAGCAACTTGTCCTCCGTCAAAGGGAAACTGAACAGGGCCGAGTCCGAGGCGGACAAGCAGGGAATGAGATATTTGTCTAAAAATGAGCAAATATCTTTCTGGGAGGGTTGAACTTTAGAAGAATAAACATCTTGGAAAAATTGCTTAACCACTTGAGCCCCGGAAGGATTTACCCCCTTCCTGACCAGAGCACTTTTTACAATTTGGCACTGCGTCGCTTTAACTGCTAATTGCGCGGTCATGCAATGCTGTACCCAAATGAAATTTGCGTCCTTTTCTTGCCACAAATAGAGCTTTCTTTTGATGGTATTTGATCACCTCTGCGGTTTTTATTTTTTGCGCTATAAACGGGAAAAAGACCGAAAATTATGAAAAAAAATGATATTTTTCTACTTTTTGTTATAAAATCCAATAAACTCAATTTTAGTCATACATTTAGACCAAAATGTATTCGGCCATATGTCTTTGGTAAAAAAAATGTCAATAAGCGTATATTTATTGGTTTGCGCAAAAGTTATAGCGTCTACAAACTGAGGTACATTTTCTGGAATTTACACAGCTTTTCGTTTGACTGCCTATGTCATTTCTTGAGGTGCTAAAATGGCAGGGCAGTACAAAACCCCCCCAAATGACCCCATTTTGGAAAGTAGACACCCCAAGGAAATTGCTGAGAGGCATATTGAGCCCATTGAATATTATTTTTTTTTTGTCCCAAGTGATTGAATAATGACAAAAAAAAAAAATACAAAAAGTTGTCACTAAATGATATATTGCTCACACAGGCCATGGGCATATGTGGAATTGCACCCCAAAATACATTTAGCTGCTTCTCCTGAGTATGGGGATACCACATGTGTGGGACTTTTTGGGAGCCTAGCCGTGTACGGGGCCTCGAAAACCAAGCACCGCCTTCAGGCTTTCTAAATTTTAAATTTTTGATTTCGCTCTTTACTGCCTATCACAGTTTCAGAGGCCATGGAATGCCCAGGTGGTACAAAACCCCCCCAAATGACCCTATTTTGGAAAGTAGACACCCCAACAGTAAAGTATAAAAAAATTGCATACCTATAAAGCATACGTGATAAAAACATAACAATAAAACATTGCAGAATAGAATACAGTAAAAAAGAGCAGAACAATAGAGAGAGCAATAAAACGACAACTATTTTTGTTTTTTTTATTTTATATTTTTTTTTTTTTTTTTGTAACTTTAACTTTTGTAACTGGTACCAGGTTTGGGTCTCTCAAAATGCGATGGCATCTTGGGAGACCCTGTGAAAGTGTGTCCTAGTCTGTGCAGTGCTGTACCCTACGCTAATACTCAACTAGTGTATGGTAGCGTTAAAAACATTCACCAATGCAAAGACCAGGATTGTCAGGACAGGAGGGACAATAATACCGGGTGTCACGCCTATATCCGCGCTTGCTGCAGACACGACATCTTTTTTTGCGGGGCTCGTTGGGTAGGGGTATTCGGGAGGACATAAAGAAAATGCCTCTCATGCAGCCGACTTACTGCATTTGGTTGGGAAAGGAGAGGTGGAGCACCGTCTGGAAACAGAAGGGCTTTGACGATCTCTTCCTGGAATTTAAGGAAGGATCCAGTCCGTCCTGAAGCTCTGTATAGCACATAAGTGTTGAGCAAAGCCAATTGAAATAAACAGACACTTTTTTTGTACCAGCGTCTGGCCTTACGGGCAACTAGGTATGGTGCCAACAACTGGTCGTTGAGGTCCACCCCTCCCATGTTAAGGTTATATTCGTGGACACAGAGGGGTTTCTCCACAACACCAGTCGCCGTAGTAATTTGGACCGTCGTGTCTGCATGAAGGGAGGTAAGAACGAAAACATTCTTATTATCCCTCCACTTCATAGCGAGCAAATTATTACACTGCAAGCAGGCTCTCTCCCCCAGCCTAAGATGGGAATCTACAAGCCGCTGGGGAAAGCCCCGGCGATTAGGCCGCATGGTGCTACATGCTCCAATCTGATGATTAAAAAGGTGACTAAAAAGTGGCACGCTCGTGTAATAATTGTCCACGTACAAGTGGTTCCCCTTTCCGAATAAGGGTGACACCAAGTCCCACACAATCTTGACAGCGCTTCCTATGTAGTCAGGGCAGTTTGTTGGCTTTACGTCACTATCTTTGCCCTCGTAAACCATAAAACTACATGTATAGCCTGTGGCCCTGTCACAGAGCTTATACATCTTGACCCCGTATCTGGCACGCTTACTGGGAAGGTACTGTTTGAATGACAAGCGGCCAGAAAACTTAATCAGGGACTCATCAACGCAGACAACTTGATGGGGAGTAAACAAGTCTGCAAAACGTTGGTTGAAGTGGTTTACGAGGGTATGAATTTTGTATTCAGGGTCTCCACGAGGACGACAGAGTTCATTGTTGTTGAAGTGCATGAACCGCAAAATCTGCTTGTATCGTGCCCTGGCCATGGAAGCAGAGAACACAGGCATATGGTGAATAGGTTCAGTGGACCAATATGACCGCAACTCACTCTTTTTGGTTATGCCCATGAGGAGGGAAAGGCCCAGAAAGATCTTAAATTCGGAAACCGTAATTGGTTTCCAATCTCTGGCAAGGGAGGACTGGGGAATAGTGGCGATGTGTTGACCAGCATACAAATTGCTTTGGTCCGCAATTGATCTATAGAGATCTTCGGTGAAAAACAGCGCATAAAAATCCAGTGACGTAAAATCAACTGTTTCCACCTGAATGCTGGGTTGGCCAGTGAATGCGGGAAGTATGGATGCTGGAGAAGTGGTGGGTTCACAATTCGGATTGGTGAATGCAGCAGGAAGGGCAATATGGGCACGACGGGCCTGTGTTCGTCTTCTTGGTGGCAGCAGGACACTACTTGTGCTTGCCACCTCTCCAGCTTGAACTGCACTTATGGGACTCGCCACATCACCAAGTGTTACTGCAGTGCTGGCTGTATGACCAGGGTGTACTAGGCAGCTGGTGCTTGCCAGTTCACCAGAAGGAATAGCGGCGCTAGTACTTCTCTGCTCCATATGAGGGACCTGTGGTTCTTGCACATCAAGGACAGAAGAAGAAGTTTGGGGTCTGGTACGCCTGACCTTGGCAGGGACTACAACTCCGTCGTCAGAGCTATCTGTCATGGAGCCGCTGTCGTCTACAGGATCGTATTCTGAGCCTGAATCTGACAGATGAGTGACTTCCTCTTCACTATCTGTCATGCTCAGAAACGTGTAGGCCTCTTCACTAGTGTACCTTCGATTTGCCATTTTGGGCTCTAAATTTAGTGGTACACTAGTGAGACTCACAGGCAAAAAAGCTCCAGACTGTTAGCGACTGTATCAAAACACTACCAACAAAAACTGTTAGCGATCGCAGGGATCAGGCCTGACTCTGCGAAGGCTGCAGTTATGTGTGTTTAGTGTTTTGTAAGTGACAGTGATACTGCACTTGGGTGGGCTGGGCAGGGCTGGGCCGAGGGGCAAAACGCAGGTGCTAGCAGGTATCTGGGCTGATCCTGCTAACACTGCGTTTTTGGAAACCCTAAACTGCTGGGGACGCTAGTATAGATCTGATCGGATCAGATATTGATCCGTTCAGATACTATATCACTAAGGGAGGTGTATGGTGCGTGCATGGGTGTTAGCGGTACTGGCGCTAACCTGACGCTGCTTGGGGCGACGCAGACCTTATCTGACCCTAAAACTTAACTTATATCACCGCCGGGCGATCAGGGGGTTAAACCTTTATAAGGTAATAAACGGCGGGTGCCCTGAAACTATAATAAACAAACTAACCAGCGTCACTTGTAACAGTTACAGTATACGGTGATAACTGGTGAAGGGGTTAACTAGGGGGCAATCGGGGTTAAAACCTTTATTAGGTAGTATATGGGGGTCCCTGGGGGAACCTATATACTTACCTCCCTAACTAGCGTCACCTGTGTCACTAATACAGTGATCAGAAAAACGATTGCGGACACTGGCGACGGGGCTGATCAAGTGGTTAAAACTTTATTAGGGGGGGTACCCTAGACCTAAAGGGGGCTAACCCTAACTGCCCTACCACTTATAACAAACCGACACCAATGCAAAAAAAAAACTGCTATTGGTGTCACTGTGACAGGGGGTACAGGGGGGTGATCGGGGGTGAAAAGTGTGCCTAGTGTGTTCTACTGAAAGTGTAGTGTTGGTGCACTTGATGTCTTCTCTCGGCGCCGGAACGAAAAGACCGGCTCGAGGAGAGATGACATCACTTCCTCTGCCACTGTTTACATTACAGCAGCAGAGGAAGATATTCATTGTGGGGAGCGATTGCGAGGGGGTGGCCACCAATGAGTCTGTGTCGCTTGCTCCCCTAATGAAGCCGACCGCCTAAGGCACCGGGGCGGGGCGCGCCCGCGGGAGGCAAGTCACGTACCAGGTACGTGATTTTGCCTGCCCGTGCCATTCTGCCGCAGTATATCTGCGTTAGGCGGTCGGCAAGTGGTTAAAAACATCTAGAATGGATTTAGTGGTATAGCATTGCACACCCTGTGCGTTTTTTACTTCCCATATGTGTGAGGATGACTGTTGCGATTTGGCCAGCATTGCTAACATATGTCCTGTGTTTTCCCCTTCCTCAAAGTGACTCTGCTGTAAAAAGAATCTTTTATTTTCTGCCAACTGTAGAGATAAGTCCCTAAGCATGGATTGAGCTGCCAACCATGACCTTTTAGTGTCATCAGAAGGGTCAGCTACATATTTTGCCTCTGAGCGCTGCGCTTCCTCCAATACTGACGTCTCCCATTTTTTAGTAGAAGTTTTGATCCGAGATATCACTTTGATAAACTGCCTGCGTAGGTATGCCTTTGCTGTTTCCCACACCGTACCTATAGTTGTTGAATCCATGTTATGTCTGAAAAAATTTGTGAGGAGTTCTGGTATCGGGTCAGGGTTCGGGATAAGTGTTAGCCAGAAGGGGTTGAGTTTCCATAGGGTATTACTTTTAACCGCCCCCATCAGTAAATCTATCGAAAATGGGGAGTGATCCGATACCTGACTGGTATGATATTGCGAGGATTCAACCAATGGCAACAGAGGGTCATTCCCTAACCCCATATCAATTCTGGATAAACCCCCTACTGAGACTGACTGACATGAATACACCCTGGCTTCTTGATTACGCATTCTCCAGAGATCAGTAAGGCCCATCTCTGACAGGAGGCGAGCAAAGGGGGTAGGACCGTGTTGTCTCTGTGGCCTGTCCCCCGTCCGGGCATGCAGCTTGTCCCTGTCGTGATCAATGTAATTGTTAAAGTCCCCTATGACCAAGACCGGCATGCCCGGAAAGCGGGACATAAAGTCTGCTAAAATTTTGAGGACACTAGTTGAGAATGGAGGTGGAATGTACAACCCTGCCAATATGCATTTAGTCCCACAAAGGGAACAAGAAAGAAAAATGTAGCGGCCATCCTGATCAATTTTTAACTTCCACAGCAGAGAACTGCGTACCACGTTTCACCAGGAAACTCACTCTCCTCGAGTACACCGAATAAGTAGCATGGTATTGATGACAAAACTGTCATACGGCAAAGTGAGGAGTGGAAGTCGGGGGAAAGCAAATCTCCTGTAAACAGATCACATCCGCGTTAATGTGCTTGACTGTGCGAAGCACAGCCAAGCGTTTAACAGGATTATTCAAACCCCAGACATTCCAGGACAAAATTCTGGTTATCTTGGACATTGCATCAGTATAACAGTAATAACAAGGATAATTTTAGATAATAATGCAGTGTGACTAGAGAGAAAAAGGTATGAGCAAAATAAAGGGGAACATTTTTCCCAATGACCTGTGAGAAAATGGCGATGAGACGTCAGCAGTTCCAATGAGCGATGAAACAATGAGAGGGGAAACGAGTTAGTCTTGCAGGAATTGGAAGCAATGCAAAACAAAAGGGGTAATAATGGTGGAGATCCCGCAGTGGTGTAGTCAATGAAGTAAAAAAACAAAAAGAAACTGGCCAACATGGCCAAACTGTGTCGCCAAAAGGCAATGGGAGGTCTGGACTTTAGTGTCTTAACTTCTCAACAGCTAGAACAGGTAGCCTGGTAGGAAATATAAGTCCATACATCAACAGCTTTCTCCGCTTTGACATTTGGAAATGAAAGAACAATGGGATGCCTCTTGAAGTGGTGCTTTACCCGTCATGAGGGTTAGGGCACCGGTTGCGAGCTTCCCGAATTGACTGTTCTTCCCGATCCAACCATTGTGCAGCCGCAGATGGTAAATCAAAGAAATGCACTGATCCCAGTGCTTCTACCCTAAGGCGGGCAGGGTACAGCATAGCGTATTTCAGATCAAGGGACCTGAGGCGTCGTTTAACATCCATAAACTTTATACGCTGCCTCTGCAGTTCAGCGGAGAAGTCTGGAAAAAAGGATATTTTGACGTTATCAATTTTTAAGGCCTCCGGTTCAACCCTGGCATTGTGCAGTATTGCATCTCTGTCTTTTATAATGAAGAAGTTTGAATAGAAAAGGTCTTGGAGGGGCTCCCGGTTGCAGAGGCCTTGCTGGAACTCTGTGTGCACATTCCACAGAGAACATGGGGGTAAACACATCCTTGCCAAAAGCAGCCACCAACCAATTTTCAATAAACTCCACTGGATTCTTTCCTTCAATTCTTTCTGGCAGCCCAATCGCTCTGATATTTTTTCTCATTCTATTCTCTAATTCCTCTAGACGAGAGGAATGCTGTGTGAGGAGATAATTATTGTAATTAAGATCTCTTTGCATGGGCGCCATGTCATCTTCTATGGCGCTGATTCTTCCCTCTAATGCAGAGGTTCTTTCCCTAAGCTTTTGGGTGTCTTTCTGCAGGAAAGTAATTTCAGCTTTTACCCCTTTTATCTCAGCTGTAAGGGCTGTCAGAGAGGCATTACATCTGTTTACTGCCGCAAAAATGTCTCTAAATGAGGGTTCATTGTTAGCAGTGGGGCTGGTGGGGATATGAGGCCTAGTGGAGCCACCCTCTGGGGTACTTACTGCATCCTAAGCAAATCCTGATCCACTGGCATCTTCGAGGGGCACTGTGTCATCGGTTTCAGAAATACCTCCGGACGAGTCCTCTGGTGTGCCCAATGCAGTAGTGGGATCCGTGGAAAGGGGCCTGGAAAACAACTTTTCTGCTGCTTCTCTGGCGCTCTTTAGCAGAGCGCTGTGCCTGGGCACCATTTTGGGCCATGCTGTCCGCGGTCCAGGCCACGTTCTGCCTTCTTGCAGCGGACATCGGGCGGCGTTCATGTCGTTGAGTGCTGGGTAGTACTCGGGGGGGGGGGGGGGGGGTTCCGGTAACCGGCAGGTCTTGTTTGCGTGACTGTAAGGTAAGTCTTCAGGATCAAAGAGCAGAGTTTCGGCGGAGAGAGAACCGAGTGTGCGTTCAGCTAAATCCGCTGCCTGGCCACGCCCCCTGGGCTCCCATCTTTAGCAGGGTCCCTCTTATGACAGATTTGTGGGCATTCCAAAGCGTGATGGGATTAGATACAGAACCTTCATTGAGGGTAAAGAAGTCCCCTATCACGGATCCGACCTGCTCCTTATTGTCCTTGGTACTAATCAGGGAAGAGTTTAGTTGCCATAATTTTGTGTGATGTGGTGGATAATGTTAGGTTATGTGTAATAGATATAGGGGCATGGTCAGACCATGATATCACTCCGATGGAGGAAGTGGGGATGAATTGTAGTAGTACTTTGGATGTCAGGAACAGGTCGATCCTGGAATAGGTTCTTTGGGAGTTGGAGTAGAAGGTGAAATCTTTCTCAGTGCAGTGTTGATATCTCCAAGGGTCATAGAACTCTTCTAATGCCCTGTACACACGGTCGGACATTGATTGGACATTCCGACAACAAAATCCATGGATTTTTTCCGAGGGATGTTGGCTCAAACTTGTTTTGCATACATACGGTCACACAAAGTTGTCGGAATTTCCGAACGCCAAAAACACGGTGATGTACACCACGTACGACGAGACTATAAAAGGGCAGTTCAGTACCAAGCGTGGCACCCTTTGGGCTCCTTTTGCTAATCTCGTGTTAGTAAAAGTTTGAGAGACGATTCGCGCTTTTTCAGACTCGTGGTTTTCAGATCGTATTTCTGCTGTTCAGTTTGTGCTTGTGGGTTTGTATCTGGTCTTCAGTGCGTGCAGCGAGTTACCATTGACTTGTCATTGTGTTCTTGTCCGTTCGTTACTGATTTTCAGGTCGCTCTTCACAGGCCTTGCTGTTCTTCAGTGCGTTCTGTTACTTTGTTCTGACCAGCCAACTGTTTTCTAGCCATGTTGCGTGTACGTACTCATCGTAGAGTTCGTGCTGTGCGGGGGCTTGGTGTTGGGGTCCTTATTTTGACACAAGCCCAGTCCATGAACAGGGCGAGGAGGAGTTCATGGACCAAGAATTGTTGCTCCAGTGTGACCAATTCTGTCACATGCCTTTTGCTCCGTGAGATCCATAAGAATAATCTTGACGATTTCAGGAACTTTCTCCGGATGACAGACCCCGTATTTCACCGTTTGTTGGCTTTGCTGATACCTGCATGAGGCAAGCCATCACTGCAGAGCAGAGGTTCGTCGCCACCCTGCGATACTTGGCAACGGGGAAAAGCCTGCAGGACCTTAAGTTCTCAACAGACATCTCCCCCCAGGCACTGGGGATCATTATCCCAGAGACCTGTTCTGCCATCATCCAGGTCCTGCAGAAGGAGTATATTATGGTAAGATTTGTATTCTTTAACATCACATTTTATTGTATTTAATGTTTGCTAATGTATTGTATTTCTTTCCTCATTCCCTAATTACCATGATTGTAATATGCTGTGAATGTCCCCTTTGTCCTCGTGCATGCTGGTATGTATATATATATATATATATATATATATATTTTTTTTTTTTTTTGTCTGTCATACATATTGCCTTCACTTACCTCCCCAGCATGCCCTCCTGGGCCTATATCCGCCTTGTCTACTCAATTAACAATGTATTTTGTCAGCTCCATAGTAGTGCTTTACCCTAAACACCCCCTAAAATGTGTAAACTTGTGATTTGTGCTTTAAATTCAGGCAGAGTGCCAGAGGTTTTTTTGTTTTTTTGGGGGGGGGTCCCAAAATCATTTGCAACCCTCCCTCCCCCCAACTGCTAACTCAGCTGATACCAATCCTCTATCTGCTGACTTTGCCAAACCCATACACACTATACCCACCTCTCTTGTGGTTATATTTATGGATGAATTCCCCAAAGCAAGTAGTGCAAGGGCCTGCCTGAATACTTTCAAATGGTACTGTTTAAAGTTTTTGTATCCTATTATCATCTTGATGGGTAATAGCAGTCTTTTCAGGTTCAGGTAGTAAAGCTACCTGTAGAAGGTTGGTGGTGTTCTCATACTACAGGCAGGCAGTTGATTTTGCTAGCTGCAGTGTGTGTGTATATATATATATATGTGTGTGTGTGTGTGTGTGTGTGTGTGTGTGTATATGTATGTATATATATATATATATATATATATATCACAGCTTAGTGCAGCTACAGGCCATTAGTATGTCTGGAAGGCCAACAAGGAGAGGCAGACAGTCACAAGCCAATAAAAGAGGGCAAGCAGGCTCTGTGTCTAGAGGCAACAGTGCTGGTCATGGAGACGGTGCATCCTAATCGGCGTGTGGCCGTGGGACACGCTTGGCCTTTTTTTCGGCAGCTGGCCGTGTTGAGCTGCAACATGCGGAAGACTTGGTCGAGTGGATGACCAAGCCGTCTTCATCCTCCTCATCCTCTCTCACCCATGCGCAGGGTACTTTGTCTGGCAAAGCAGCTGCCAACGCGGCCTCTTCCCTCGGCTCAATGTCATCAGTGACTCCTTCCCTAGCCCCACCTTGTCCTCCTGAGGAGTCCCTCGATCTGTTTGACCACAGTGTTGGGTACATGCTCCAGGAGGATGCCCAGCGTTTGGAAGGCTCTGATGATAATACTGAGCTAGATGCAGGCAGTAAAGTGAGCACGGACAGAGGGGGTGCCCAAGAAGGACAGCAATCTGACAGTCATGCTCCCCCTGCTGCAGCATACTGCCAGGTTTGCTCCAGTGATGAGGAGGGAGGGGATGATGAGGTCACTGACTCCACAAGGGTGCCTGATAGGAGAGAGGAGGAGGAGGAGGAGGCACATCACCAACGAGGCAGGATGCCCTCCAGGGGCCAGCCTAAGGGCAGCACACTGACTGCATCGCACCCCAAAGCTCCGCAAGCTCTGCGCGTTATTCAAAAAGTTCTTTAGTGTGGGCCTTTTTTGAGACGAGTGCATCAGATCGCACCACTGCTATTTGCAACATATGTCTCAAGCGTATCTCGCGTGGCCAAAACATCTCCCGCTTGGGCACCACATGCTTGACCAGACATATGTTGACCTGCCATGCAGTTCGTTGGCAAGCATATCTAAAAGACCCACACCAAAGAACAAAGAGGACCTCTCCTTGCTCCTCATCAGCTGAGGTCTCCAACCCCACTATACCTTCAGTCCTCTCTGAGACCTGCACTGAGAGGAATGAAGGTGTAGAATTAGGTGTGTCACAGCCAAGTACTTGTGGGCAATCTGCTTTCGGTACACCGACGTCAGATTGTACCAGGCAAATTTCCCTGCCTCAGCTGCTGCATTACCGAAAGAAGTTCGCTCCCAGCCATCCACATGCCCAGCGGTTGAATGCTAGCTTGGCAAAATTGCTAGCACTTCAACTGCTGCCTTTTCAGTTGGTAGACTCTGCCCCCTTCCGTGAGTTTGTGGAATGTGCGGTTCCTCAGTGGCAGGTACCCAAACGCCACTTTTTCTCACGGAAGGCGATTCCGGCTCTCTACTGGCATGTGGAAGGCAATGTCCATGCCTCGCTGGACAGGGCGGTCAGCGGTAAGGTGCATATTACCACTGACTCATGGTCCAGCAGGCATGGACAGGGATGTTATCTAAGTTTCACCGCACATTGGGTGACTCTGCTGGCAGCTGGGAAGGATGCAGGACAAGGTGCAGTAGTGTTGGAGGTTGTTCCGCCACCACGCCTCCAAAATGCCACTACTAATGATTGTGACACACCTCTCTCCTCCACCCCCTCCTCTTCTTCCTACATGGCCTCTTCCTGTGCTTTGTCCTCGGAACCAGCGGTGCTCCGTAGGCGTTCAATGGGCTACGCAAGTACGCAGGCCAAAAGATGCCATGCGGTGTTTGAGCTGGTGTGCTTGGGGGACAGGAGCCACACTGGGGCAGAGGTTCTGTCAGCTCTGCAGGGGCAGGTTCAGAGGTGGTTGACGCCACGCCAACTTAAGGCAGGAATGGTGGTTTGCGACAATGGCACCAACCTCCTCTCTGCCCTCCGACAGGGACAAATGACCCATGTGCCCTGTTTGGCTCACATCCTTAACTTGGTGGTGCAGCGGTTCTTGGGCAGGTACCCGGGCTTACAGGATGTCCTGAGGCAGGCCAGGAAAGTCTGTGTGCATTTCCGCCGGTCATATAATGCCAGTGCTTGGCTGGCGGACCTCCAAAAGGAGTTTAACTTGCCCAAGAACCGCCTAATCTGTGACATTCCCACCAGGTGGAACTCAACGTTGGCCATGCTGCAGCGTCTGCACACGCAGCAGAGGCCCATCAATGAGTACCTGTGCGACTATGGCACCAGTACAGGGTCAGGGGAGCTTATTTTTTTTTCCCCACGCCAGTGGGCCATGATCAGGGATGCATGCACTGTCCTGTCACCATTTGAGGAGGCCACGAGGATGGTGAGCAGTGACCGTGCATGCATCAGTGACACTGTCCCCCTTGTCCACCTGTTGGAGCACACACTGCGTGGAATAATGGACAGGGCACTTGAGGCAGAACAGAGGCAGGAAGAGGAGGACTTCCTTAGCTCTCAAGGCCCCCTTTATCCATTCAGTGTTCCTGCTTTCCCGCCGATCACACAGGAAGAGGACGAGGAGGATTGTGTCAGTATGGAGGTGGAGCCTGGCACTCAGCATCAGCAGCAGTCTTTAAGGGATCAGTCCCAAGAAACACATGGACTTGGAGGTGGCTGCGGACCATGACGTCCTTAGTGACCCAGACGACTCCGGACCGAATGCCTCAGCAAACCTATGCTGCATGGCCTCCCTGATCCTGCAAAGCCTGCGTAAGGATCCTCGTATTTGTGGTATCAAGAAGAAGGACCAATACTGGCTGGCAACCCTCCTTGATCCACGTTACAAGGGTAAGGTTGCGGACCTTATCTTGCCGTCGCAGAGGATGAAACATCTTCGGGAGGCCTTGCAGAAAGGTCTGTGCAAAGCGTTCCCAGAGACTGGGAGGTTACAAACTCCTGTTTCTGGACAACGTGTTGCTGAGGCTTCGGTCAGTCAAAGAAGGAGCGGTGGAGAAGGTGGCCGTCTGACCGATGCTTTGAGACAATTTTTTAGTCCGCAGCCCCAAGGTATGATCGGTTCCAGCAACCATCGCCAGCGTTTGTTTTACATGGTGCAGGAATACCTAGGGGCAAGATCTGACTTGGACACCTTTTCCACCGAAAATCCTCTGGGTTACTGGGTCTTGAGGATGGATCACTGGCCAGAGCTTGCACAGTATGCAGTTGAGCTACTGGCCTGTCCTGCATCCAGCGTTCTTTCGGAACGCACATTCAGTGCTGCTGGAGGCTTTGTAACCGATCACAGGGTGCGTCTGTCCATCTACTCGGTCGATCGACTGACCTTCATAAAAATGAATCAGTCTTGGATCACCACCAGCTACCAAGCACCTGATGCTGATGTAACCGAATAATTTTTTTTTGAAATCTCAGATCCCTTCAAAGACTGCCTATGCTGTTGCTGAGTGACTATCCTGAGTAATTATCCTTTTCCTCCTCAATGATCACGCTGATAGCTTGTAAGAACATTTTTGGTTCTGGGCACCGCCACCAGTGCCTAAGGCCCAATTTTTTAGCCCCTGTTTAACAGGGGCTTGTAATTACAATTTTTGATGCAATACTTTGCAGCAGGGCTCGTTCCTACATTCCAACTAGAGTTTCTGTGAGGGGTTGCAGTGTTGTGGCACCACCGCCACCACCAAAGGCCCAATTTTTCTGCCCCTGTTCAACAGGGGCATGTAATTACAATTCTTGATCTAATATTTCACATCAGGGCCCTGTGAGGGCTTACAGTGTAGTGGCCACAACAACACCTAAGGCCCAAATTTCTGCTGAGTATATAGGGCAGGCCCCTACTTTCAAACATCCAACTTACAAACGACTCCTACTTGCAAACGGAAGGAGACAACAGGAAGTGAGATGAAATCTACCCCTAGGAAGGGAAATTCTCTCCTGTAAGAGTTAATATGGGAAAAACATTTCTCCTTTCCACTGATGCTTTATCACCAATCCTTGTTTCACAAAAAAAATTTGTCATTGGGACAAAAAGTGAGGTGAAATCTTCTGAAGAGGAGCACAGACAGCAAAACAAATGTCACAGGGGTGATAACCCTTCCCTATGTTTTCCAAAAAGCTTAAAAAAGATTTATTTGGCTGGAGCTAAACACATTAAAAATGTACCCGTTCAAAATTACAAACAGATTCTACTTAACAACAAACCTACAGTCCCTGTCTTGTTTGCACCGCCTGTATACTGCTGTTCAGAGTATATAGGGCCTGGTGGCCCCACACCTTTCCTTTTTTTAATTTGGGTGCGGGGTTCCCCTTAATATCCATACAAGACCCAAAGGGCCTGCTAATGGACTGGGGGGTACCCATGCCATTTGTCTCACTGATTTTCATCCATATTGCCAGGACCGACATTACATTAAAGCCGCAAGCAGTTTTAAATGACTTTTTTTCCTTTTAAAAAAGACATTTTGTGCAAGGACTGTTATAAGCACGGGAAACACGCGCCACTTTACAGGCATACTATAGACACCCCCCAGGTACAATATTTAAAGGAATATTTCACTTTTTTTTTTTTTTTACTTTAAGCATCATTAAAATCACTGCTCCCGAAAAAACGGCCGTTTTTACAACTTTTTTTTGCATTGATACATGTCCCCTGGGGCAGGACCCGGGTCCCCAAACCCTTTTTAGGACAATACCATGAAAACTAGCCTTTAAAATGAGCACTTTTGATTTCGAACGTTCGAGTCCCATAGACGTCAATTGGGTTCTAACGTTCGTGCGACTTTTCGGTCCGTTCGCAGGTTCTGGTGCGAACCGAACTGGGGGGTGTTCGGCTCATCCCTATTTCTGACATTGGGGTTGGGGTAAGGTGCATACTTCCCGTCATAGTCGGCCCTCTTCAGTATGTCGACCATCTCCACAAAGGACATATTTGATGCCTTAAATCGTCTCCTCCGGGATCGTGACGTTTCTGGCTCTGGGCTTTCCTCCTCCTCCTCATTACTGTAATTAGCATGCACCTGCTCTGTCTCCGCCATGTGCTCTTCCCCACTGCGCCGAACGAGAAGGGGGGGAATAGACTAGAAAGAACGTCAGGGACGGGCAAAGTTTCACGCATGCGTAGTGTATATAAAGCGTAACACGCGTACGTAGTACGTACAATCTCTGAGCGGAGGAAGGAGTATAGGAAGCGCTGATCATGATAATGAAGGTAACATTTTAAACTTGGGCCTATACTACTTAGAGATTGAGGTCTATACTGGGACAAGATTAGGTGACTTTAGCCTGACATTAGGGTTTGTCTTGTGTATTGCAGATAAAATGGATGGCTTCAATGACCACAACTTCCTCCCTCTGTTCATAGACAAGTACAGGGAGCTGTCCTGTCTGTGGCAGGTCAAACACCCGCATTATAATCCTAAATAAAGGGGGCAGCGCTGGAGAAACTGCTGGAGTTGGTGAAGCCGGTGGTCCCCACGGCAACCATCCCCTATTTAAAAGCCAAAATTGGTGGCCTGAGGAGCACTTATAGGGAGCGCAAGAAGGTCCAGGATTCCCAGAGATCAGGAGCTGCAGCAGATGACGTTTATGTCCCCAGGCTGAGGTACTATGAGAGACTGCAATTTCTGTCAGACCAGACTGAAGTCAGGGAATCCCTCTCCACTCTTCCTTCCACCCCAGCTAAGGCTTCCGATGTCCAACCTGGGACTTCTAGCCAATAAGAAGTGGAGGAGCCCATCTTGAGCCAGGTATAGCATTGTTCTCCAGATTTCTGGTCAATAAATAAATGATGTTTACTAGATATTATTATTGATCACTAATTGCTGATTTAACAACGTGTTTTACGTATCAATAGACAGTAGTGTGCAAAAATAATTTGGACAAGAATGAAAAATGCTGGGCTCAGAGTGATAGTCTGTTATATTTGTTAACATTCAATTTGCAACAGTCATGAGGTGAAAATTGTGTGTGATTGATGAAGAAAAAACTAAAACTATGTCCCTTTTTCATACACAGGAAGACCTCAGCCAGGAGGAGGCTGTGGAATGTGGCACACATGAGGAGGCTGTGTAATGTGGCAGCCAGGAGGAGGCGGGGGTAAGTGTCAGCTGGGAGGTGGCCAGGCCCAGTAGGAGCCTCACAGAATCCCAGGTCCCTCCCCTCCGCCTTCCAAACAAAAGACCCAGGAAGGGGAGTAACGTGGAGGATTCAGCGCTCAGGCTGATTCAGGAGGCTTCTGCGTCTCTCAGAGCCACCGCCAGTCGTGAAGAGGCCTTTGCCTGCATGGCTGCCACCAAACTGCAGGACATGCAGGAGGGCCAACGCCTCATGTGTGAGGACATCCTTTATAAAACATTAACTAAGGGGGTGAGGGGCGAAATCACACCCAATACCCACCTGTGTGAGTTGTATCATCCTCCTCCTGCCACTTCTCCACCACCACAGACACAGTGTGGAAGGAAGACAAGAAAGTGATGGCCTTGGGTTCAGTCTGGTCTGACAAAAGATGCAGGCTCTTGTATGACCACAGCCTGGGGACATGTATGTCATCTGCTGCTGTTCATGATCTCTTGGTCTTCTGGGCCAGTTTGTACTCCCTTATATATGGACTCCTCAGGCCACCAATTTTGCCTGGAAATAATTGATGTGTGCCCTGGGGGCCAAAGGCTTCGCCAATTTCTGCTGTTTCTCCATCGTTGCCTCCCTCTTTCTTTGGTTAGGACCCCTTAATACATTTTTGGTTTGTTTTATTATACTCACGTCCCAAACACCCACCAAAAATCCTTTCCTTCAAAAAGGACAGTTTGTTTGTGAGGAGGCAGGTACATTTAAAAATTACAATGTGAAATTAACAAGAGACACCAACACCAAGCAATCTCCTTAAGATTAAATAATACAAGATAATAATGGTGTTGTGGTAACTTGACACACAAAACGCACCAAAACTATTCTGGAGTTTTAAACAAAAAAAAAAAAAAAAACACAAGATCAGGATTTAAAAAAAAAAACAAAAAAAAAAAAATTTTAATCTAAAAACAAAAAAAACAAAAAAAATTTCGGTAGATGTGACAAAAATATTATATTGATGAAATCACGATAAATAATGAAGAAAGAAGTTTGTGAGAAGTCTGTGTGAATATGAGCAGCAAAAAACTTCATTCTTCTAGCATTATAAAGAAGAGTGCGCTGCATTAAACAATTTAAAACATTGCAGTGTGACGAAAGTGCTATATCCTTTCCGAACGCTAATTTTACCAGACCGAGCAGTTTCGTCTCGGAATTTATTCTGAGCATGTGTCGGAATTGACTCGAACGGATTTTGTTGTCGGAAAATTTCATAGCCTGCTCTCAAACTTTGTGTGTTGGAAATTCCAATGGAAAAAGTCCGATGGAGCCCACATATGGTCGGAATTTCCGACAACAAGCTCCGACCGCACATTTTCCGTCGGAAAATCCGACCGTGTGTACAGGGCATAAGAGTACCATAGTGGAGAGGGCAGCGGATCTTCTCCTTTTTGGGGTGGAAGTATCAAGTGAGTGGTCAAGTACGTCATTAAAGTCGCCACATAAAATAATTTGGTCTCTAGGATAATGTTGAATTTTTCGTATGATAGTTTTATAAAAGGATTTTTGGTGGGTGTTTGGGACGTAGAGATTAACTATTATCAGAGGTTTGTTGTTGAAATTAGCTGATAGTATTAGGTACTTGCCAGAGGGATCTTGTTCTATGTGTGATACTGTGAGGAAAACGGTAGAATGCACCGCTATCATTACCTCTCTTACTTTTTCATTAGTTTGGGAGTGCAAAGTATGTGGATATAATTTGTGGGTACAGCGTGGTGGATTGATTGAGGAAAAGTGTGTCTCTTGAATGCATATTATATCGGTGCATTGGGAAATCGCTTCCCTCCATAGCATGGATCATTTGAAAGGGCTATTTAAACCCTCGACATTAAGGGAGGTGATTGAGTGACGTGTAGTGGTTGGGTAGATGTCAAGGTGGCACAGAGAACTTTCGATCCTATAAAGGTATAAACAGTATTTAACAGAACCGTCTAGTATTAGTAATGTGTTTACAGTTTGCTTACGTAAGTAGAGAGCAAGGAGATTGACTTCTACACGGTGATCAAGACTGATATAGAGACTTCATAAACTTAGTTAAACAGATCTGTTACAAACATAAAAAAGAAGAATATTATGGTAACCTGAGAGAATGCTGAGTGCTTTGCACACTATAGCAGTAGGGCGAGGAGAGTCAACCAGTAAGGGAGGAGCTCCTCTACAATTTTAAAGCAGATGATATCCAGCTGGGTTTAGGGATGACCTTGATAGGTTGTCCCTGTGTGGTCTAATAGCTAGGGTTTATCCCTTGCCACCCACTTGTTGGAGATCTTGGAAGATCTCTTGTTTAAGGGGGTTGTTGGAGGTGGATTAGGGACAATACCCCAGTTATGCAGCTGTTTAATCCCATCTTTGGGTGTCAAGATGGCGACTTGCTGACGCTGGTAAGTGACAAGAAGTTTGATAGGAAATCCCCATTTGTATGTGATTTTGTGCTCCATGAGGATCGATGTAACTGGTGCAAAAGCTTTGCGTGCCTGCGAAGTAGCTGCAGAAATGTCATTATAGAGTGTAATTTTGGAGAACAGCTCAGGGAGGTTGCACAGAGATCTTGCTGGTCTCATAATTTGCTCTTTAGAATGAAAAAAATGGACTCGGGCCAGAATATCCCTAGGCAGGGATTCAGGTAAGTGCTGTGGCTTATGAATCCTGTGGGCTCTGTCAATGAGGAGGTCTTGTGGCATTAATGTCGGTAAGATTTTGCGGAATAATTGGTGTAGATATGGAACTACCTCAGCAGGTGTTATTGCTTCTGGCACTCCCCTAATCTTAATATTGTTCCACCTGGAGCGGTCCTCAAGGTTAGCCATTTTCAAACGCAATTGTTGGATAGCCTCTGAGTGTTCATCCTGTATGGCTACAGTGGTGTTATGGGCTATGGTAGCTCCCGCCAGGTGCTGCTCAACATGATCAGTACGGTGCTCTAGGCTATCCACTCTGTCAAGTAGGTGATTAATTGAGGATCTGTACTCCTTTTGCATGTCAGATTGTAGGGAGAGCAGCATCGCTTTTAATGTGTGTTCTGAGGCAGGTTTATCTGTAGTTGTGTATGCAGCTAGAGATGTGGTTGCAGGATCATAGGGCACATATCAACTACCTAACAATCCATTTGCATTCAGAAGAAAAAACAACTTATACTCTAAATTGGAATTTCCAAGACAAGACAAAAATTTACATACACATAAAATTAAGCATTTCTCTCTATTAACAACAACTTTCCCTTACCTAATAACCAATAATTCACCAGTAGTTCACGAGCTTCAAAAAAAATGCTACCAGTGATACCACTTGTGTGTGCCCTGCACACATACACACTCCAAAGCTCTGGTATACAATACTTCTTACATTTAAGCTATGTTTGGGTTAACCTCTTAACTCTTACCTTTCTGTTCCAACCTTTTATTATTGAATTATCAGACCAAAGATGGCAATGTTATGTGTTTAAAAACACTTGGTTTGTATTTGCTAATCGTTTAAAACAAGTAACAATATTATGCTGAATATTCTGAATGCTGAATATTCCTCATATTAAACGAGCTATCAATCTAGACAGTCCTTGACAATTTCATGTAATTCCTGACCATCCTTTGGTTCAAATATTTTTCATAATCAAATACATGAAAATTAATTTTCCCACGATACTACAGAAAACATGGACACTTTGCCAGGATTGGTATGCTTCCCCATTAGTGTTTTCCATTGTCCCTTTTAACCTCTAAAAGCTCTGTAATGTTACTTCCTGTTTTTAAAACTAAATTTTACTCCTGCGTATCTTGTCTCTGAACTGTATGGTAGACATATTGGTAGCATACTAATTCACCTTCGATAATGGATTTAACTGTCCCTAAGTTTCTAGAGCTCTACCTGGCCCCAGGAGTGGTAAGTCCTATTAACTTTTCCACTGTAACCCCAAGACCTTAATACTTTAATAAATAACTTCTCTCTTACTCTACCCCTTCAAAACTTAACTTGCTTTACCCTCTACAATGTAGGATGTTTTCGTTAGAAACACCTTTAACCACTAGGCGTCCGCGCTATAGCCGAAAGACGGCTACAGCGCGGACTTCAATTGCCGGGAGGGCGTCCCTGGACGTCCTCCTGTTTACTTCCGCATTGCGCGCTCCCGCGGGCGCGCATCGCGGAAGTTTTGTGCTGGCCGTGTCCCTCGGACACAGCCAGTCACAGATCACCGTAAACGGCCAATGACAGCGGCCGTTTACAGTGCGATCGGCGGTGCCAATGAGAGAGGATCTCATATGTAAACATATGAGATCATCTCTCATCGCCGGCTCTCCCTCCTCACACAGAGACAGCGTGTGAGGAGGGAGAGCGGAACCGCTGCGGCGGTGAGTGTAAAAGAAAGGAAAAAAAGGTGTCCCGCTGTTAACGGTCCCTGCCATCTGCCCTGCCATCTGCCCCTGCCATCTGCCCTACTATCTGCCCCTGCCATCTGCCCCTGCCATCTGCCCCTGCCATCTGCCCTGCCATCTGCCCCTGCCATCTGCCCCTGCCATCTGCCCCTGCCATCTGCCCCTGCCATCTGCCCTGCTATCTGCCCCTGCCATCTGCCCTGCTATCTGCCCCTGCCATCTGCCCCTGCCATCTGCCCCTGCCATCTGCCCCTGCTATCTGCCCCTGCCATCTGCCCTGCTATCTGCCCCTGCCATCTGCCCCTGCCATCTGCCCTGCCATCTGCCCTGCTATCTGCCCCTGCCATCTGCCCTGCCATCTGCCCCTGCCATCTGCCCTGCCATCTGCCCCTGCCATCTGCCCTGCCATCTGCCCCTGCCATCTGCCCCTGCCATCTGCCCCTGCCATCTGCCCCTGCCATCTGTCCCTGCCATCTGTCCCTGCCATCTGTCCCTGCCATCTGCCCTGCCATCTGTCCCCAGTGCCATCTGTCCCCACTGCCATGTATATGTGCCATCTGTCATCAGTGCCACATAGTGCCATCTGTCATCAGTGCCATCTGTCATCAGTGCCACATAGTGCCATCTGTCATCAGTGCCATCTATCAGTGTCACGTGCCATCTGTCATCAGTGTCACGTGTCATCAGTGCCACGTATCAGTGCCACCTGTCATCAGTGTCATCAGTGCCACGTATCAGTGCCATCTGTCATCAGTGTCATCAGTGCCACGTATTAGTGCCATCTGTCATCAGGGCCACGTATTAGTGCCATCTTTCATCAGTGCCACGTGTCATCAGTGCCACATATCAGTGCCATTTGTCATCAGCGCCACATGTCATCAGTGCCACATATTAGTGCCATCTGTCAGTGCCACGTATTAGTGCCATCTGTCAGTGCCACGTATTAGTGCCATCTGTCATCAGTGCCACATCAGTGTCAGTGCCAGGTATCAGTGCCATCTGTCATCAGTGCCACGTATCAGTGCCATTTGTCATCAGTGCCACGTCAGTGTCACATGTCATTGTCCTGGTTCTCCAGGGCCTTCAAAAGTGTAAGAGGTAGTCAACAAATTAGATGTGTAATTTATGCTCCAAGAACACCTGATGGTGCTCCCTGCATGTTGGGCCTCTCTATGTGGCCAGGCTGTGAAAAAGTCCCACACATGTGGTATCGTAATACTCAGGAGGAGTAGCAGAATGTATTTTGGGGCGTCATTTGTGGTATATACATGGCATGTGAGAGAAATAACCATTACAATGACAATTTTGTGGGGGTAAAAAAAAAAAAAAAAAAATCTTCATTTTGCAAAGAATTGTGGGAAAAAATGACAACATCAAAAACCTCAACATGCATCTTACTAAATACCTTGGATTGTCTACTTTCAAAAAAGGGGTCATTTGGGGGGTATTTGTACTTTCCTGACTTGTTCGGGTCGCAAGAAATGAGATAGGCCGTCAGTACATCAGGTGTGATCAATTTTTTATGATTTGCACCATAACTTGTAGACTCTCTAACTTTCACAAAGACCAAATAATATCCACTAATTTGGGTTATTTTTACCAAAGATATGTAGCAGTATAAATTGTGGCCAAAATTTATGAAGCAAAATTACTAATTTGCAAAATTTTATCACAGAAACTAAGAAAAATGCGTTTTTTTTTCAAAATTTGCGGTCTTTTTTCATTTATAGCGCAAAAAATAAAAAACCCAGAGGTGATCAAATACCACCAAAAGAAAGCTCTATTTGTATGAAAAAAAGGACAAAAAATTCATTTGGGTACAGTATTACATGACTGAGTAATTGTCATTCAAAGTGTGAGAGCGCTGAAAGCTGAAAATTGGTCTGGTCACGAGGGGGGTTTAAGTGCCCAGTTGTCACGTGGTTAAACTCACTTACTTACCTTACCAGTAGGGTGTTTGCATCAAAACACAACCCCCCAGGCCATCCAACACATTCTTTTGCAACCTTCAAAATACTATTCCTTTTACCTCCAAGGAGTCATCAAACCTGTTAAACATGTATTTAAACATGTACTTCAAACAATTACACATCTTGCAAACAAATTAAGCACTTATAATTACAATTCTATAAACAAATATTAGTAAATGGGAGACCTCATATACTATTGTACTTTTACTGTACTGACTGGCCATTTAATATTCGTTCTCTTTATACACTGTGTCTATTTTGTTCTCTTAAGATATTTTTTTGACACTCAGCAAAAATATAACACCTTAACCACTGGGCACTTAAACCCGCTTCCTAACCAGACCTTTTTACAGCTTTCGGTGCTCTCACATTTTGAATGACAATTACTCAGTCATGCAACACTGTACCTATATGACATTTTTGTCCCTTTTTTCACACAAATAAAGCTTTCTTTTGGTGGTATTTAATCACCGCTGTTTTTTTTTTAATTTTTTACGCTATAAAAGAAAAAAAGACTGAAAATTCTGTAAAAAATAATTTTTCTGTTTCTGTTATAAAATTTTGCAAATTAGTAATTTTTCTTCATAAATTTTGGCCCAAATTTATACTGCTACATATCTTATTTATAGAGTCCACAAGCTATGGGGCCAATTTCTGAAAATTGATCACACCTGATGCACTGACGGCCTATCTCATTTCTTGAGACCGTAACAAGCCAGGAAAGTACAAATACCCCCCAAATGACCCAATTGTGGAAAGAAAACAACCCAACATATAATCTATGAGCCATAGTGAGTCTTTTGAACATGTCATTTTTTTTTCTACTAGTTTTTTTGAAAATGTGTAAAGAAAATGAAAACCCCCCTTTTTTTTTTTTTTTTTTTTTTTTTTTTTTTTTTTACACAAAGTTGTCCATTTATACAATATTTCTAACACATACCTTGTACATACCAAAAATTGCACCCCAAAATATATTCTCCTACTCCTGAGTACGGCGATACCACACGTGGGAAACTTTTACACAGCTTGGCCACATAGAGAGGCCCAACATGCAGGGAGCACCATCAGCATGTCAAATCTAATTTGACTACCTATTACACTTTTGTGAGGCACTGTAGTGGCATGGATGGGATGACTGAGTATGGATGGGTATGGCTGAGTACAGGTGAGTATGGATGGATGAGTATTGCTGAGTGTGCATGGATGAGTATTGCTGAGTGTGCATGGATGAGTATTGCTGAGTGTGCATGGATGAGTATTGCTGAGTGTGCATGGATGAATATTGCTGAGTGTGCATGGATGAGTATTGCTGAGTGTGCATGGATGAGTATTGCTGAGTGTGGATGGATGAGTATTGCTGAGTGTGGATGGATGAGTATTGCTGAGTGTGGATGGATGAGTATTGCTGAGTGTGGATGGATGAGTATTGCTGAGTGTGGGTGGATGAGTATTGCTGAGGATGGATGGCTGAGCATGGATGGATGAGTATGACTGGATGAGTATGACATCGATGGATGGCTGGATTAGGCTGCAATGGGTACAGATCAGCGCTGTGGGCACTACAGATCCAGCCTACAGCGCTGCTGCACCTGATCTCTCCCCCCTCCCCTCTCACACTGTACCGATCGGTATAGAGAGGGGAGAGAGGAACTGGACATGACGCCGGTTTGTTTACAAGTGATCGCTCCGTCATTTGACTGAGCTATCACATGGTAAATGGCCGCTGTCAGCATCCATTTACCATGATTCGTGATGTACGCCCTCCCAGAATTATCGAGCCGTGCTGTAGCAGTCATTTGGCTATGGCGCGGTCGTTAACTGGTTAAGTAATGACATGACACGCATTTGAATTTTCCTCATACCTTCTTTCATTCTTTAACCAGTTGCCGACCGCCGCACGACGATGTACGTCGACAGAGCGGCACGGGCAGGCAAAAGGGCTTACCTGTACGTCCTTGCCTGCCCGCGGGTGGGGGGTCCGATCGGACCCCCCCCCGGTGCCTGCGGCGGTCGGCAAATCTCCCCCGGCGATCGGTGGTGAGGGGGAGGCCATCCATTCGTGGCCCCCCCCTCGCGATCGCTCCCAGCCAATGGGATCATTTCCCTGCCTCTGTATTGTACACAGAGGCAGAGGAAATGATGTCATCTCTCCTCGGCTCGGTATTTTCCGTTCCGGGCCGAGGAGAGAAGACTGTAATGTGAGTGCACCAACACACACGCACACAGTAGAACATGCCAGGCACACAAAACACCCCGATCCCCCCCGTCACAAACTTGACACCAAGCAGGTTTTTTTTTTTTTCTGATTACTGTATTGGTGTCAGTTTGTGACAGTTACAGTGTTAGGGCAGTGAGTGTTAGGCCCCCTTTAGGTCTAGGGTACCCCCCTAACCCCCCCTAATAAAGTTTTAACCCCTTGATCACCCCCCGTCACCAGTGTCACTAAGCGATCATTTTTCTGATCGCTGTATTAGTGTCACTGGTGACGCTAGTTAGGGAGGTAAATATTTAGGTTCGCCGTCAGTGTTTTATAGCGACAGGGACCCCCATATACTATCTAATAAATGTTTTAACCCCTTGATTGCCCCCTAGTTAACCCTTTCACCACTGATCACCGTATAACCGTTACGGGTGACGCTGATTAGTTCGTTTATTTTTTATAGTGTCAGGGCACCCGCCGTTTATTACCGAATAAAGGTTTAGCCCCCTGATCGCCCGGCGGTGATATGCGTCGCCCCAGGCAGCGTCAGATTAGCGCCAGTACCGCTAACACCCACGCACGCGCCGTACACCTCCCTTAGTGGTATAGTATCTGAACGGATCAATATCTGATCCGATCAGATCTATACTAGCGTCCCCAGCAGTTTAGGGTTCCCAAAAACGCAGTGTTAGCGGGATCAGCCCAGATACCTGCTAGCACCTGCGTTTTGCCCCTCCGCCCGGCCCAGCCCACCCAAGTGCAGTATCGATCGATCACTGTCACTTACAAAACACTAAACTTATAACTGCAGCGTTCGCAGAGTCAGGCCTGATCCCTGCGATCGCTAACAGTTTTTTTGGTAGCGTTTTGGTGAACTGGCAAGCACCAGCCCCAGGCAGCGTCAGGTTAGTGCCAGTAGCGCTAACACCCACGCACGCACCGTACACCTCCCTTAGTGGTATAGTATCTGAACTGATCAATATCTGATCTGATCCGATCAGATCTATACTGGCGTCCCCAGCAGTTTAGGGTTTCCAAAAACGCAGTGTTAGTGGGATCAGCCCAGATACCTGCTAGCACCTGCGTTTTGCCCCTCCGCCCGGCCCAGCCCAGCCCACCCAAGTGCAGTATCGATCGATCACTGTCACTTACAAAACACTAAACGCATAACTGCAGCGTTCGCAGAGTCAGGCCTGATCCCTGCGATTGTTAACAGTTTTTTTGGTAGCGTTTTGGTGAACTGGCAAGCGCCAGCGGCCTAGTACACCCCGGTCGTAGTCAAACCAGCACTGCAGTAACACTTGGTGACGTGGCGAGTCCCATAAGTGCAGTTCAAGCTGGTGAGGTGGCAAGCACAAGTAGTGTCCCGCTGCCACCAAAAAGACAAACACAGGCCCGTCGTGCCCATAATGCCCTTCCTGCTGCATTCGCCAATCCTAATTGGGAACCCACCACTTCTGCAGCGCCCGTACTTCCCCCATTCACATCCCCAACCAAATGCAGTCGGCTGCATGAGAGGCATTTTCTTTATGCCCTCCCGAGTACCCCTACCCAACGAACCCCCCCAAAAAAGATGTTGTGTCTGCAGCAAGCGCGGATATAGGCGTGACACCCGCTATTATTGTCCCTCCTGTCCTGACAATCCTGGTCTTTGCATTGGTGAATGTTTTGAACGCTACCATTCACTAGTTAAGTATTAGCGTAGGGTACAGCATTGCACAGACTAGGCACACTTTCACAGGGTCTTCCAAGATGCCATCGCATTTTGAGAGACCCGAACCTGGAACCGGTTACAGTTATAAAAGTTACAGTTACAAAAAAAAGTGTAAAAAAAAAAAAAAAAAACACAAACAAAAATATAAAATAAAAAATAA